>NW_026068001.1:154173-158766 GCF_014885135.2 Alexandromys fortis
GGTCTCCTGTGCCCACTTGTTGTAGTGTACTTCCCACTTTCTCTCCTATCCGGTTCAGTGTGTTCAGACTGATATTGAGGTCTTTAATCCACTTGGACTTGAGTTTTGTGCATGGTGACAGACATGGATCTATTTTCATTTTTCTACAGATTGAAATCCAGTTTTGCCAGCACAATTTGTTGAAGATGCTCTCTTTTTTCCATTGTATGTATCTGTATCTTTACACATACAATTTACACAGTTATTTAGGCCTAGGATGACTTTTCTCTTCTTTTCCATCATGTTTTTTGAGACAAGTTCTTGAAATATATAGCCCTGGTGGTACTGGAACTTGCTATGTAAACCAAGCTGGTTTCAGACTCATAGAGAGCTGCTTGCCTCTGCCTCCTGAGTTCTGGGATTGAAGACATGTGCCATGATGCCTGGATTCTTCACCATCTATAAAATATGTCTTAACTATTACCTCCATTCTAAACATATCTCCAGTTTCCCAGGAGCAAAGAAATACCATTTTTCCTCCAGAGTAGCACTGTTTCCAGCCATCCAATCATCACACCTGTCCTACTATTCCTATTCAATTTGCATGTAGCTGTGACGTAAGAGAGATATGTGTGTGAAACTATAAGTGAGTTAAAGGCAGAAAGCACATTTTCGGTATTTTATACCTCAGATACACAGTGAGTGCTTAATATAATTTGGTTAAAGGCTAGATACACTTGACTCCCTAGAAAACCACTCTCTGCCTCATGTTCAAACAAAGAGACACAGTTGCTTGTGTACAGATGTGTGAATCTTGGCTCATAGCGAGTGATTACATGAATTTTATTCTGAAGATGCCTAGAGAAATAATAGAAGGTTCTATAGCTATAACCAGAACTACAATAACCAGAAACAAAGCTGCTTAGTCACTTAATATTCTCTTTTGTTCTTTATTATTCTCATTCTTGGCACTGATAAGGGAAATAGTAGCCTTTAAGATAACCAACGACATAGAAGTAGAGGAGGGAAGTAAGGATAAGTTGAGTTCTTCAGTTTCATTTCCACGACTTTGTTTCCATGGATGAGAGATAGCACACATTCGATGCTGTCAGGAATGTAAAAGCTACACTCATCATTCTTGTCTCTAGAGAAGGTGAGTCACTTTTACTAATTCTGTTCTCTGATGTGCCCTCACCCCCTTCACTAGTCAAACAAAGAAAGAATCTCTCAGGGGAGGAAAGTCAATGATGTTTTAGTATATAGTCAGTCAATCTTTTTTTTAATCATTGTATCAGAAGTATATCTTAATGAAACTTAATATAACAAAAAGGAGATTTAGAGAAGAGTGAAAATCTATTCAGGACTCAGCAGAACAAAAGAGTTAGAAACAAAGACTATCAGCTCTACAGGTGCTCATGGCTAAAGGCACAAAAGAGACAAAACAGCCTATGGAAATATCACCTACGTTTGCTGACTGATTTGGTTGTCAAGGTCCTCCTATGTTCTCAACTGAATTATGATAAAGCGAATACTCAGAACTCAATGTCAAGGTCCTCCTATGTTCTCAACTGAATTATGATAAAGCGAATACTCAGAGCTTAACGTCAAGGTCCTCCTATGTTCTCAACTGAAGTATACTGAAGCGAATACTCAGAGCTTAATGTCAAGGTCCTCCTACGTTCTCAACTGAAGTATACTAAAGCGGATACTCAGAGCTTAATTCCCTCTCTGAGGTACTGAATCGAATTTCACAATTCATGTGCTGAAACTCAATCCCCAAGCCCCTACCTAACATGATGGGACTTAAAGATTGGCGCCCCTGGGTGAGGTTATCATGAAGGTGAAGCTTTCACAATAAAATCAATGACCTTATAAAAAAAGATACAAGAGAGCTGGCTAATGCCACCCCACAGTACAGGAAAAGAGAGCCATTTCTAGAACCTGACCAACCTTACATCCTTATCTCAAACTTCTATCCCTCATGACTATGAGGAATAAGTGCCTACTGTTTCAGCAACATAGTCTATGTTGTTTTGTTAGGATGGCCTGAGCTGACAGACATATCCTTCTACACTTTTTCCTACAGAATTTGTAACGAGGGAGGACAGGTATATACTATAATATCTACTCTCATTTCACTTACACTTCTGTTCCTCAAGGAAAAGTCTCTAACTAAATTGAGGCCTATTGCTTTTCTTGTTTTTACTTTCTAGGCTGTATTCAAGTGAACAATGAAGACACTTTCAGTCTCTTGTCCTCTCTTTTTGAAATTCTCCAGAGAGATTGCAGATAGCATCAAATGTTCCTGATTTCCACCTGGACCTTCCATTCCTCCCATAAGCGAGTTTTAAGGTTGCAATCAGAAGAAAAATGAACATTCTTGGAAATCATAAAACACAGGAGAGGAGCTTCATGATCTGGAAGTTGGAATAGGAAGAGATTCCTAAAGGATTGAGAGGGAGTGTGACAAAAAAGACGATACATTTTTTTTCTGAAAGTGGAGATAGCAACAAAGAAGTAGGGATAGCAGCAGCTGATGTACACCCCTGGCTTTTCTAGAGTTCCATTTTGTAGTGAAACAGTCTTCCTCACAAGTGGATTGAGTTGGAAAGGACCTACTTGAAGGGTTCTATAGTAATGAATGAATTTGCTTCACAGGACAGTTAAAGAAATTAAATGAAAGAACATGTAGACATTCCTTAATGTGGAACCAGTCTTGCAGCAATCATTCCATAAAGAAGACCTATTGTAGCTGCTATTGTTGGGAGTGACATTGCTTAAGTTAAGGTATCTCTATGATAATAATGTGATCTTAGAAGTATTATATTTGCTTGTTTGGTGACATCAATTGTAGTACAGAGTGTGTACAAGTGTGCTGAAAAGGTGGTTTACTACAGATCCCATTGAATGTGAGATTTAGTCTCTAGAGAAGTGGTTTTCAACCTGGAGGACAAATGACCCTTTTACAGGGGCCACCCAAGGCCATCGGAAAATACAGATCCATAACAGCAGCAAAATTGCGTTAGGAAGTAGCAACAAAAATAATTGTATGGTTGGTGTCACCACAACATGAGGAAGTGCATCTGAAAAGTTGCAGCATTAGGAATGTTAAGAACCACTGATCTAGAGTGGGTAAAGCAAAAGGTCTGTGGACTGGGGTAAAACTGAACACAGTAAAGATATCTCTACCTCTATTATCTCTATCTCTTCAATCTCTATCATCTCTAATACTATCATCCCTTTCTCTATCATCCCTATCTCTATCATCTCTATCTCTATCATCCCTATCTATACCATCTGTATCTCTATCATCCCTAGCTCTATCATCCCTGTCTCTATCATCTCTATCTCTATCATCTCTATCTCTATCACTTCTATCTCTATCATCCCTATCTCTATCATCCCTGTCTCTATCATCTCTAGCTCTATCATCCATAGCTCTATCATCCCTATCTCCATCATCTCTGTCTCTATCATCCCTATCTCTATCATCCCTAGCTCTATCATATGTCTCTATCATCTCTATCTCTATCACTTCTATCTCTATCATCCCTATCTCTATCATCCCTGTCTCTATCATCTCTAGCTCTATCATCCATAGCTCTATTATCCCTATCTCCATCATCTCTGTCTCTATCATCCCTATCTCTATCATCTCTAGCTCTATCATATGTCTCTATCATCTCTATCTCTATCATCCCTATCTCTATCATTCCTATCTCTATCATCTCCATCTCTCTCATCCCTATCTCTATCATCCCTACCTCTATCATCTCTATCTCTATCATCTCTGTCTCTGTCATCTCTATTATCTCTATCATTCCTATCTCTAGCACTTCTCTCTCTGTCATCTCTATCTCTCTCATTTCTCTCTATTATCTCTATCTCTTGTGTCTATAACAGGAAATTTAAGTTTTCGTATTTATTAGTGAGGCTTCTAGTCCTGTACTCCATTTAATTCTTCAAGAGTTGCAAACACTAAGCAGAGCATTGAAGGACTCTTCTTTGGAAATCTGATAAACTCTAGAAAAAAACAAAGGATGTTGATTTCAGCAGGATGTGGTGAGACACCTCTGTAATCCCAGCACTTTGGAAGCAGAGATACAGAGGGCTACGAGTGCAAAGCCAGCCTGGGGTATATAACACAATTCTGTGGTAGAATCAAAAAAATCAACTAATGCCTTGGGATTATGTGCCTTGTTTCTAAGATAGCAGAAAAGACAAAGTTGCTAACTTAACATTATATAAGGATCTGCCTTAGCAGAATAAAGCCAAGATCTTAGTTTATGGATTTGGTGAAATTAGAGGTAATGATGGAGAAGCCAACATGACAAAGAACTGCCAAAAAAGCCTTAAGGAGCATTGACTGGCCCAGTCAACAGGCAAGAAAATGTCAAGACCTCAGTCATATAGTCATAAGAAAATGAATTCTGGGTCCAGCCTGAATGATCTGGGAAGCAAATTCCCCATTTTAAACTCCAAATGTGATTGCATCCTATCACATGTACCGAATTTGATGGAGAATCTGAGCAGACTCAGCTACATACATGTAAATTCCTGACAGCAGTTATGAGCCTGTCAATATATATTGTTTAAGTAACTAAGTTTGTGGTA
>NW_026068001.1:164328-217344 GCF_014885135.2 Alexandromys fortis
AAAAAAAAATCTCAGAAAACAAAATTGTTCTTAAAATTCCTTTTCCTGAAATCTCTATTATAATTTGCTGTATAATAAAAATAATTACAGTTTTGTCTCAGGTTCCTGGAACAATTTCTAAACCTTTGACATTTCTTCAATGGTAGACAACTCTGTTCTTCACGTTAAGCCTCTAGAATGATGTTTAAACTTTGGTCAAAGAGGTGACTCATAGGTGAGCCCCTAGATGATTATTTCAGGATGAAACCTGGCCTCAGCATAAAATAGAATGATTAAAGGGTTAAGGCTCTGAATTAGATGATATCAGCTCAAAATAACCTCTCTCAAGGTAAAAGGGGATTGGAATTAGAGACTGAGTTCAATCAGATGTTTCAACCAACCAGGCCTAGGTAAACAAACCCCATTAAAAACTCTAGTTTGGGCAAGCCTCCTAGTTGATGAACATTATTGTTCCAAAAGGATAATCCATTCAATCCATTCAGATTTCATAGAAAAAGATACAAAAACTCCACAATAGAGACTATTCTAGACCTCATCCTATATAGGGCTTTTCATTTTGTTAGTTGTGATTGAGTTGATTTTATGGGACTCTAATAATATAAGTGTTCCCATACACATAATATTCACATGGGTTATATGAGTTATTCTAGAGAATTTTCAAGCCCGAGGGGAATGTTGAAATTCCCAAATGTGTAGTCAGTTGATCTAAAGGTTAAATATCCTATGGATGCTTGGTACCTGGCATCTAAAGTGAAGAAAACCTTGTTGGGTACCATGCCCTTAACCAATGGAATCTGCACGTTGGAGAGTGTCATAATTATACATCAGCATTGCAGAAGTGTTGGAAGATAAAGCTGAGAAAAAATTTCCAGAAGTAGAACAATCAGGAAGACTAGTAAATGGGAAAAAAGACAAAAGTAGGCATGACATGGTGGCACACACTAGTCATCCTAGCACTTGGAAGACTTAAAGCAGAAGGATTGTAATTTTGAGATCAGTCTGGACTACAGAATAAACCCTACTTCAAAAAATATATAGCCATCAAGTTACAGTATCAGTGAGAGAAGTTCCACGTAAGAATTACACAAAGTCTAGAAAACAATAGAAAAACCAGAGAAAAAACTTAAGTAATGCAATGAAATATTTCCAGAATTGATAGCGAGTTTTAAAACAGAAAGTATCCACAAAGTGTTCAACATAATAGGAGGCACTAAGTATGCTCAAAGAGATATTAATGGGATGTTGTATGCACTAATAGCAAAATAAAGAAAGTAATAGGTTCTAGAGAAAAACATTATAAGAGACCAGCAAGTATCATCATCTCAGACATCTTAAAACTTTTCTAACTTCTCTCACAATATCTAGAAGATGACTGTGAAATACCTTTATAATTACTAGGTACATCAGAGAAGAAAGAGTTTTATAGATTTAGAGGATAATTGGAATAGATTTAAACAATCTCAAAGGATGTCTCCAAAAGATAAAAGATTCTATGCATCTGCACGTGTTTGTTAAATGTTTAGTCAATTGAGGAACAGGCTGGAGATGAGCTATTACTATGTGTATAAAAGTAAACAAATAAAAAGACACTTATCAGCTCCATTAAATGTAAGCATATATACAAGAAAGCAAAAGTAATCATAGTATGCTATATAATTCAGTTATAGAACATGCATAGTTACAATAATATATACTCTGAATAGTGATCTAATAAAATTTTGAGATAATTGTGCTTGGACAGAGGTACAGTGGGAGATTTCTTCCCATGTCTGGAGGCTTAAGGTAATATTGAACTAATTTCTTTTCATAAAGAAGCAATAATCTGAAAAGCTATGAATGAGCTTCATAAGTGTATTATTTAGCTTAGCAAATCTGTTCTACATAGTTTCTTCTGGAGAATAGATAATGAGGAGGAGGGTTCTTACAGCTGTGACAAATAATTTGCTTTTATCACAAACAATTGAAAGTTTTATTAAAATCAAAAAAAAGGTTTGGAAAAGTAAACACTAATTTTTTTAAATATTTATATATATTTTTTTAAATATTTATTTATTTGTTATGTATACAATATTCTGTTTGTGTGTATGCCTGCAGGCCAGAAGAGGGCACCAGACCTCATTACAGATGGTTGTGAGCCACCATGTGGTTGCCGGGAATCGAACTCAGGACCTTTGGAAGAGCAGGCAATGCTCTTAACCACTGAGCCATCTCTCCAGCCCAGTAAACACTAATTTTAAGTGAAAATTCCTATCATAACATCAAAGTGCTCAAATTTTTCAGTGACTCAACAATGCAGCGTCTAAATTTCTATGGTTCATTACCATCTGAGCCCTGTGGAACGGTCGTACTTCTTCTCAGACTACTATGCCCTTGATCATCAGCCTTGAGCCACGCTCGCCTGCTTTCTTTCCCACAAACAAGTTTGTTCCCATTTGAGGACCTTTATTATGTGCTGTTCCCTCTGCCTGGAATAATTTTCTCTAGATCATTTTATTGCAGACTCCTTTATTCAGGACTCGTCAGAAAGTAGCTTCTTTAGAAAAACACTCCATAAACATATAATTGCAAACAAGCTCAATCAAGTGCCAATTGAAGTCCAATCTCTAAGTCAATTGGTCTGTGCTTTTCTAACAATATCAGTGCAATGAAGATAAGAGTTAGGATCTATTATAGATTTAAAAAGACAAAATCTAAGTGCAATCTATAATTTCATCCCATATTTTATAAAGAACTTGTATAGAGATCATTGCTTTGACAAATGGAGAAACAAAGTGTATTGTATATTAAACATTATGAACTTACTGTTGCTAATTTTCATGAATTTGATTATTACATGCATTATGAAAGAGGATTCTGTATTCCTTAGGAGATACATACTGAAATATTTGTGGAAGCAAAATCAAGATGACAGCAACTACCTTTGAAACAAGGGGGTTGGGAGAAGGATGGAGGGAGGAGGATAGAGAGGAGAGAGAGGAGGAAGAGAGTGACAGAGAACGGGAATACATACTAAACAAATTGACAAGATGCTAATGTCTGGTGAATAATGGTAAAAAGGTTGAAAGCTTATCAAGTGAGTAGCAAACAAAAATTCTGAACTTTATCTAGCAGCTTTGTTGTTGACATTAGTATTAGTAAAGTTACTTTCCAACTGTTTTAATGTGCTGGAAGAGTAAGCAAATGAATAGCTAGATTGGCCAAAGAAGCTTCCTCGTGAACTTCCTAGCTTATTATCCTGTTTGCGTTCCTTTTGCTGTTGTTGTTTGCATCACATTTATCATTTTTCTGAAACAATTTCTGTGTATGTATTTCATTGACTCTCTAATGTGTGTATCACCCCAGTCCTATACTGAGATGTTATTTGAGCGAGGATGTTTTAGTGCCTTGTTCATTGGTGAATCACAGGCATTCAAACACATATCTGCTGTGTCAGTGATATTTAGTATTAACTGTGAAATGGATGAATGAGGCGATCCCAAGGAGCTCTAGAGTCAGATGGTATTGTCTTTGTCCCAAGGCTAAGATCATGTCATGAGACCCATTTGCCGTTGTAGAGTTCTGTGAAGCTGAAAGGGCCACTTGGTGGGGTGGGATATGATAACAGGATTAAAGATGATTAAAATATATTATATACGTGTATGAAATGTCACAATGAAACCCATTAGTTTGTACAAGTAATATATGCTAATAAAATTTTAAATCTATATATTGAATCAAACTTACATTTAGATATAAATTATAATGCCAAGCACATTCTAAATGTTAAGTAAACTTATGCCTTTTTAACAGGCATCTTTGATTGTGGCCAGCATTTTTTTCTGTCCTCCTGTATTCAAAATGAAAATTTATTCCTTATATGGGTCCAAGACTATGCCAAAGATACCAATTATGACAGCTTTTGGGTCTTTGGGCTCTCACCCACTTCAAGTACTTTTGAATTTCCAGTCATCTCCTCTTTAAGAGAATGATTGTAATAATTTGCAACAGTACATTATACATATCAGAACTAGTTCTTTTATTTTAAAAAATGATTATCAGATAGGATATTTTGTGTTGGCCTTTTAATTCAACTCAAAGTATCTATTCCTTAAAGTGTTACTAATGTCTCATCTGCCTTATATGAAGTACAAAATCATATTTAAACCATTTAAAGCATCGTTCCATTGGGAAAAACACTTTGGAACTAAATCGCTGGATTTCCATGGTACAACAGGTTATGTCTGTTATAATCTTAGTAACAATATTATTAGTCTTTGTGTGCTTAACCACTGTTTTTTTTCATCTCCTATCCTTTACAGTTGATCACTGTCAGATGGCCCAGCAACAAGTTAACTCCAACTATCTGGGTATCTTGGCCATAGTTTGAGACCCGAAGAACTCTCTACATAGCCCAGAAAAGCTGTGAACTCACAAACTTCTGGCTTTAACCTCTGGGATGCTATAATTATAGTCATGGTTCGTTCTCTCTCTCTCTCTCTCTCTCTCTCTCTCTCTCTCTCTCTCTCTCTCTCTCTCTCCTTCTCCCTCCTTCCATCCTTCCCTCTTATCTCCTCCTTATCTTCTTGTCTTAAGCTTGTTAGACTAGTTACCTTTAGTTACAACCCCAAACTTAGTCCTTGGGAGGCAGAAGCAGCCGGATCTCTGTGAGTTCAAGGTCACCCTGGTCTACAGAGCTAGTTCCAGAACAGCTTGAGCTGTTACACAGCAAAGAAACCCTGTATAAAAACAAACAACAACAACCAAAAAAATCCCCCAAAAAACAAAAACAAAAAACCCCCAAAAAGCCTTTTCTAATCCATAGTATGTCAAAGATGTTACAAAGACTTCCTTCAAACTGTCCTCAGATCCACAACAACCATCTCACTACTGCCTGTCTACAATGACCTGTTCTCTTATCCTCTGATCATTTGGCGTTAGTTAGAATTCATATTAGAAATTCCATTAGCATGTTTTGTTCATGGATAACCTATTCCAGAGTGAATCCAAATGTATATGGAGGTGGTTAAGTTGTTTATCTGGAGCTGGAGCACTAGCCTTGGCAATGCAGACCCAAAACTACAGGTTGCAGCAAAAATGAAGAGTTATGATTTTACAGATGACTCCAAGTGAACTGGATATGACTTCAAGGAACAAAAGTAGGCTAGTAGATTCTTCCAGAATAAAATATACCGTCAAGAAAAGTTTCTCTCGCCAGGCATGGTGGTACACAGGTCTTTAATTCCAGCACTCAGTGAGTTCGAGGTCAGCCTAGTTTACAAAGAGAGCTCCAGGACAGTTAGTGCTGTTACACAAGGAAACTCTGTCTTAAAAAAAGCAAACAAACAAGCAAAGAATAATTTTTCTAACTGAGTGGTTTTACCTTATCACCCCTATACTAAAACACCTTCTGTTGGATCTCAATTAGCTTTAAAAGAAAAAGTATGGCTTTCAAAGACTTTTAACACTTTCTACTTCGATTACTTACTTTGCTTTAACCTCTCCACTCAATCCTTGGTATTGTCCCCTGTTCTCAGTCACCCTGGCTCATTCGCACTATGATTTTCCATTGCTTTCTTTCTCTTTGCCTGACAATATATATTATGCTTCCTCCGTGCTGATCTTTGTTAACTACCCATCAAGACCCACTTCAAGATATTTTCAAGAAGTCATCCCCACTTCACTCACAGCACCACTTGGTATTTGGTGACGGAATACACAGAGATACAGAAAAATTTACACAGCCATTGTTTTACAGTCCCCAAATCAGCACTGTGCTCTGGTTTTTCTCAAGTGGGAGTTGAGAGACACACGTTGTAGATAGCTGTTCAACCACCAATTATCTCTGTGACCTAAGACATGGTGTTTAATCTCATTCTTGTCTATAAAAGTCCAGGGGTAGGAATGTACAGTGGCAGTCCAGACTTTCTTTCTTACACATTTGTTATGAGACTCAAGAGAGATAATGTATTTAGATGTAGTTTAGAAGTCAAAACACATTGTATGAACGCAACTTTCTAAATCTACAACTCCATATCTCTTAAACCCTAAGAAACCAAACTGAGTAAAGGATAACAGGTTTGCATTCTGATCCCATCTAAATTATCAGACTCAGCTATGTGTTGTTCATCACCCCATCTCTTTACTTTACTTAGAATATTACTAGAAAAGATTCAATTTTGGCTTTGAATATTGCCAAGGTGGCAATGTGGGAAAGGTAGACAGCTGCTAAGACTCATTGAAAGGTAATGAATTCCCTTTAAAATTTCTGTAAAACAGGGGACTTACGAAATGTAAAACTATTGGTCCAGGGTCAAGGGGCCCCTCTAGCAGTGCATGATAGCTCACATTCAATAATGAAAACGAAATGAGAAAAAGATGACTTTCAATGTTGTGATGGATTTCTGGCCTCTTCTTAAATGATCCTTGGCTATCTGAAATACTAAATTCTGCTGAAAATCACTGCAGAAAAAAAATTACCCTGCCCAGTAACCTGTAATGCATGAGCTGATTAACAAACATGTCTTAAATCTTACTCTGGCCTCATCGCTGGAGTAGAGTCTGAAGAAGACACACTAGCATTCTAGCATCTATTCTATGCAAACTTGTACTGGTTTTGCTTTTTACTAAAAACAGGTTATGGAGGGAGAGGAAGTATACTAGTTGCAGACAAAAAACAGTCAGCCCTTGCTCTCCAACTGGAACAGACATCTTTGGAAGCACTGAGAAATCATTTTAGAAGACTCAAAGCTAACCATAATACATAATAATCATAATAACCAGAACACAATCCCGGCAGTGTATAAGCCCAGCAACCTACCCTAGTGGAGCAAACACTGTACACAACACCCAAATGAACTTGGAGCAAGAGATCACACCATCAATTTTAGGCACATCGGGACGGAGCATAGAGGGAACTACAAACAAGAGTTCTTTGAATACACATCCAGTGATAACTCCAAGTTGTCTCCTCCCGCTGTCATGCTTGATGACCAAATCATCTGTGTCAAAACCTGAGAGGCCATCTCCTTCTGTGACTGCCTACCCATCAGCCTTTCTGACTCCATGTTGAAGCTTTGTAAAAGAAACATTTAAATGTGGGACACACGTTCCTTTGAAGGGTGTGTTGGGGTTTGTTTCATTTTCACCAGGGTGTAAAACACTGAAAAGTGACCCCAAGCCTGGGTTAGAACTGGTTCGATGTGACACACGTGGCTTTCAGTTATGAACACACAAGGTTAACACAGCTTGTTGTTTTGTTTGTTAGTTTGTTTTGTTCTGTTTGTTTTTGAGTATGGGATCAGAGAGGGAAGAAAAACCCCAAAGAGCGGGAAGCAGGTAGGCACATAAGTTAATTGAAAAAGGTGAAGGGCTCAAGCACCTCTGGGTTTCTCCCATCCTAGAGGTTAGAGATGGTCCCTGTGCTGGACTTTGTCATTGTCAAGCAGTGTGACATGTATTCCGAATAATAGATTTAAGTAAAGATGCTGCAGCAAGTGTCAGAGAGATGCTGACTGCATCATAGATTCTGGTCTTTGGAGGGGGGTATACCAGATTGTCTTCAGTGGTATTCATTGCTAAGACATGGTGTCGAGAACAGAAAAATACTGCAGATTCTTGAAAATTATTGGTGATTATCAGCTAACAAAGAAATAGGTACCAGCCAATGTTGTCCTCTGAAAAAAGATGGCTGGAAGAGGGGCTGCAGATGGAGCACTGCCATCCAAACTGCAGCATTCTCTGTGTGCGAGATAAATTCACTTGTCATATTTCAAATTAGCTTTATAGGTATTCCTCCCCCACCCGGTTGTGGCTGATGGGAAGACTTCTCAAATTTTCATTCTATATGGCAGCATATTGGCGTCTAAAGTCGAGGTCTAAGATGATGGTTTGTAGGTACATGCACATGACTAACCAGGACAGCGCTTCTCAAGTCTCCTAATGTCGCTGGAGGGATGAGACCTGCAGCAGCAACCTGTCCTTTTTGCAACACATTTTTCCTAATGTCAGAGTGCTTCCGGAGGTTTTTTTTTTTTAAAGAGGTATGGGTGTGAAATATGTTTCTCAGTCTAGGACATGCTCATTTACACACACACACACAGGCCTCCGCGCGAGCGCGCGCGCGCACACACACACATAAGTTAGATTAGAAGTCCCGCAGATGCTTATGAAGTCCCGCAGATGCTTATGAAGTCCTGGTAAAAGCAGAAGACAGTCTCTCCTATAGCGAAGCCTAGCCAGACAGATGCCAGATAGCTGCGGAGAGCACCATAACCTCTGCTGCTGAGCTCGCAGCCTAGCCACCAACCACTGCCAGGGCACTCTCTCTCCTTGATGTCTGGCGCGCTGGGCTGCATCTGCAGGCTGCAGAAAGCCAGGGCTCCAGTTCTCCCTCATAACGCTGCTTTCCCAACGAGCCGCAAACCCGGTACGGTACAGCAATCTCCTCAACTATTCTGATTTAGACAAAATCCCAAGACTCCGGAGACACTTGAAGGAGGGTCTCCCCATCCTCAACCCCCGCGCCCCCCGTCTCCTCTTTTTCCAATCTTTGCATCTTAATTTCTTTTCCTGGGTTAAATTAAATAAAAGGGATTATTTGTCCATCCTGACTTGCAGATTGGGAGAAGTGGATAGGGAGGGCAAGAGGTTGGTCCCAGGCTAGATCCACCTGCTGCTCAAGTGAGAGGGCAACTACCTTATGGAAGCTGTTAAGACCAGCAGCGGCTCCGTACAGTGTAGAAGAATTGCAAAGACCCTCAACTTCTCTATCTGTCTCTCTCCCTCTCTGTCTCTCTGTCTGTGTCTGTCTCTCTGTCTCTCTGTCTCTGTCTCTCTGTCTGTCTCTGTCTCTGTCTCTCTCTCTGTCATGTCACTAAAGAGTTAACCCCGGCCGGGCTCCAAATCCTCCCCACCAGGCACTCCACTCCCCCTCCTCTTTTTTTGCCCCCTCCCTTCCCGCGCACGTCGCTAAGAGGTCATCAAGCGCTCTGCCCAGTCGCATTCTCAAGCCTTACTCTTTCCCGCCCATCAAACCCGTGGCTGCTTACGAAGAGGTGTGCGCTCACCAAGGGGCGTGTTCCAGCTCTGGGAGACGCTGCGCGCCCCTGGGTTAGATCAGAGCTGCGCTAGCCATGGAGCGAAGCGGGTGCAAAGTTTGGCACCCCACAAAGGGATGTCAGATAAGAGTGGGCGGACCGCCCGAGGGCTCTTCAGCCTTCCAATCTTAGGGTCGCTGGCTGCCTGGACCCCAGACGGTGTGCTGCAATGGACGGGGTAGATTCAGCGGCCCAGGGCACTGCCCAAGCTCAGGATGGAGAGGAGCCGGCCGAGTCCCCAGAGCCGCCACCGCCGCCTCCCGCTCCGCCGCCGGCTCCTCCGCCGCCGGCTCCGCCGCCGCCAGCTCCTCCACCAGAACCAGAACCAGAACCAGAACCTGCTCTGGGACCCTGTCCAGAGCCGACTCCAGAACCAGACACAGAAACAGATGCAAAGTCAACCCCAGAGCCGGCCCCAAAGCCGGACCCAGGACCAGACTCAGAGCCGGAATCAAAGCCGGACCCAGAACTTGTCCCAGAGCCGGCCCAGGAGCCGGCCCCAGAATTTGCCCCAGAGCCGGCCCAGGAGCCGGCCCCAGAATTTGCCCCAGAGCCGGCCTCAGAGCCGGTCCCAGAACCTGACCCGGGTCCAACATCAGCGTTGGTCCCCCAAACGACTAGAGAGCCTACCACAGATCTTGACATAGGGCTGGTCCTAGAGTCAGCCCCAGAACCTGCCAGGAAGAGGGCCCCAAAGTCGCGCCCTGAGCCAACTTCAGAGAGTCCAAGGATGAGTTTAGCACTACAACTGTTGCAATGTCAGATAGACCCTGGAGAGAGTGGTCAAAAGTCATCTCCATTGCCATCGCCCAGAACGCCACTAACTTGGTCCAAAGTAAAGGTAAGAAAAAGACCCCTTGGGGGAGGGGGTGGCAAGGTGAGGTCGGATGGCTATGGAGTTTGCGGGACTCCGGGCATCCCTTGGATCCTTTTGGCTGCCACTCACTGGCCAGAAAGATGGGAGAGCCTGGGGAAGCGAGAAGTGTCAAGGAAGCGGGAAGTGGTTGGGAGGCGGGAAGCAACATGTGGGAAAAAAGAGTAGGTTGCTTGGGGTTAGGAAAAGAGGAGAAAGCCAAAGTGGGAGTCAAAGCAGTTTTCCCCATGGGAGGAAGTGACAATGCAGTGGGCTTCTATATCTTTAAAAAGCCGTGAGAGGCGCCCTCAGGGAATGCAAGATACCTGAAGTATTTGGGGCTGACTCAAGGTACTTAAGTGGATGAGCCTGAGGGGGGGAGGGTGATGGGACACACCTCTGCCACACTCACTGCCGCAGAGGCCCAAGCTGCAGAGCCTCTGCCCGCTAGCCCCCCTCCCTGCCACTGAGGAAGAGGAGGTATATCAACTAAGATGCTGCTGAAGACACTCTAGGGAGGTCCCTGGTGCCTCTGTCCACTGCTGGGCACTGGTACTCCAGGCAGAGGCAAGGGGAAGGGCGGCGCCCACGCGCACTGCAGGGGAAGGGCAAGGTTCGCTGGGGGGTGGGGGGAGCTGCGTGTGTTGAAGCCACCGTTCTGTCTGTCTGCAGGATTTCCCAGCAGGTAGGTACAAACACAGTGATACAGTGACGCGAGGCGTCACAAGCGGGCAACTGTCATCCTGAGCCAGGACCAGTTGGAATAGTACTGCAGTCCTTGTTTAGAGACGTGAAAACATGAGTTGGGGTTTGTGAGCAGAGTGTGTGAACCGCAACTTTCATCTCTGTGCGCTCTACAGCAATTCCTTATGAAACACCGCACTTAACTAAGGGGCATGGGCGCGGGGGGGGGGGAGATGAATGAAGGGTCCTCTGGCACTAATCCAAGTCAGAAGAGGGAGGAAGGTTTTCAATGTCTATCTCCCGTCTACCTGATTTCCTCCCTGCTCCGGCTCCCACCACGGAAAACCGTGAAAATCACAATAATGCGCGTGCTTCACCTTAGCACAAGCAAATAATACAACATGCCAACAACGGCAGCCTCTCCTGCCCCTTGGCAGGGCTAGGGACATGTCTTGGAAATCCTGCTGCCGTGGACTGCACACTTGTAGAATGCAGAATGCAGGGGTTTGGGGGTAGAACTGGCATCATGAAATAGCTTGCCAAATATCTGCAGTGATAAAGTCTGCAGTGAAAGTTTCAAAGAAGACAAAGGGGTGGCCATTTGTTTCAATAAATAAAACGAAATGCTAGTGACTTGAACAATTCAAAATCAGGGATGGAGATTTCCCCTTCCTGCAGATACCCACCTCGGGGAGATCTCAAGAAAGGGAGGGTGGGGAGCTAAACCCCTTGATCATCATACGCCTGAGGCTAGCCTCTGTCTCTTTTGCAAGGGTTTGCAGTAAGCTGTTGAGTGGGAGATGAACAAGAATCATCTGACCTGTGCCCATCTTAAGTGAAATTTGAGGAACCAGGCTGAATACCTACTGGCCTGGCCCCTTAATTACCTGGGTGGTCCGCAAAGGCATCTTTCCTTTGGCCTCAGGAAGACAGATGGGGGAGGGGGCAGGACCCCTTTTCCAATCCCCAATAAAAATCATTCTCTGAAAGCATATTCTACCAATTTGACTGGAAAATGCCTGCTGCCAGATATGGAGGGTCAAGGCAAAGGGGCTCAGGGCAGTCTCCTTTATATTGTAACAGTTCACATACTGGCTGGGTGGCTCACTGGCCTGTAACCGCGTTCATAGGAGACAAAGACCCCAGGGGGCTGCCTTTGCCCTAGGAAGAGTCAAGCATTTGTTAACCTACATATTTGTACAACCGATCAGGAACCCTGACTGTCCATCAAGAAGAACCTGTAGATAAACTACTAAAGGCTCCTGGAGATCTCAAGGATGCAAAAGATCTAGGTAAATGCTCAAAAGGAGTTCAGTTCTCCAATATCTTCCAGGTAGAACTGTAATTGCCCTCTGGTGCAGTTGGCAACACCCGATATTCAGTCACAGGGTCATTTTCTTCTGCATTATTTCAAGCAAGTAGCAGCTGCGAACAGCTGCCTTGTATCTTAACGTTCCGTACGAATAGATTGCCTTATTACCTGGGGTAAGTATTCTCAAATACTGCCTCCTAGAGGAAAGCTTGGGAAAGTACACACGTCCATCCCTCCACCCCCCCCCCCCCCCCGCCACAATAGCACACACCCACCCCCCACACCCAACCCGCACCACACAGCACACACACACATCCATCCACCCACCCTCCCATTCACCCACACACACATGCNCTGACAACACACACACACTTAACTCCCCCAACAGCACACATACCCATCTACCCCACACACCTAACCCCCTAGAATACACACATACATCTACCCAGCTAACTTCTCACACCCAACCCTACCACAACACACACACACTCAACTAGCCACACAGCACACACACCCACTGATCCCCCGTACTCAACCCCCCACAACATACACACCCATCCACCCACACATCTCCACAATCCAACCCTCCCCACAACACACACACAAATCCACCCACCCACACACACCCAACTCACAAACACACAACACACACTCATCCCACATACACCCATCCTCCCACCCACCTCCACATACCCATGCAACAAACCACCCCCCACCCAACCCAACACATACACACCCACATAACCAACTCCCCCAACACACACCCATCCACCCACACACCCATAAACACCCAACCCCCCACGACACACACACTCACCCCACACAACCCAACCTACCCACAACACACACACCCATCTATCTCCCCACCCAATCCCCCAACAATACACACAACTATCCACCCACCCCCACCCAACCAACCCCCTCCCACACAACACACATACCCAACCACCCACCTACACACACACCCAACCCCCCTACAATACACACAACCATTCACCCACACACACACCCAACCCCAAAACACCCACACACTCCCAACACACAACACACACCACTTACCCCCCCACACCCAACCTACCCACAACACACAACCCATCCACCCTCCCACACCCAACCCCCCACATAACACACATACCCATCCACCCATCTACACACACACCCAAACCCCCCTACAACACACAAAGCAACACACACCCATCCACTGCCACACCCACACAACACACACCAACTTACCCCCTCACACCCAACCAACCCACAACACACACACCATCCACCGCCCCACATAACACACAGCCATCCATCAACCCACCCACACAACCCAAACCCCCCACAACACACACTATCCACCCACCCCCACACACCCAAACCCCTCCCACTCAACAAGACACCAAACCCACCCCCAAAACACACACCCATCCACACACCCAACCCACACACAGAAAACACACACACGCTTACCCCACACACAACCCCTCCACAACACCCTGCCACACCCAAAACCCCCACAACACAAACCTATCAACCCACCCACACCCAACCCACACACAGACAACACACACCCACTTACCCCACATAAAACACACCACAACACCCCCTACACCCAAAACCCCCACAGCACAACCCAACCCCCTCCCACACTACACACATCCACCCACCTACACACACAGACACCAAACTAACCACCACCACACACACCCATTCACACACTCACACAACCCAACCCCTACACACACAACACACACCCACTTACCCCACACAAACCCAACCCACCCACAACACACACACCTATCCACCCACCCACCCCCCGACACACAACCCACTCCGACAACAAACACACTCATCTGCCAACACACACACCAACCCCAACACTACACACACACCCCTCACAAACACACCCAACCCCCTACAACACACAAACCTACCACCTACCCACCCCCACACACCCAACATTCTTCCACACAACACACACACCCATTCCCCCACACCCAACTCCTCACAACACAAACACTCAACCCCCCCACAGCACGAACAACCATCTACCCCCCAAACGAACCTCCCCACAATACAGACACACACCCATCCACCCACCCATCTACCCCCATACACACAACACACAACACCCACAACACACACATACACCCACACACCCACACACACTGAACCCTACCACAACACATACACACTCAACTCCCCCCACAGCACACACACCCATCTACCGCTACACCCACCCAACCCACCCACAAAACACACACCCATGTACCCACCCACCTCCAAACACCCGGCCCCCGACAACACACATACCCATCCACCCACCCATCTACCCCCATACACACAACACACAAACACACGCAACCACCTCTCACAACACACTCTTATCCACCCACCTACACTCACAAACCCAACTCCCTCAACACACCACACACAAACATGCATCCACCCACACACATACACCCAAACCACACACACAACACACAAAACCATCCACCCACCCACACAACCCAAACCCCCCCACAACACACACCCACACACACCCAGCCCACTCACAACACATACACGCATCCACCCACCCACCTCCACATGCCCAAATTCCTGCCACAATACACACACCCATCTACCCTTCCTCACACACCCAACCCCCCACAACACACACACCCATCTGCCCCCCCACACCTCACACACACCCTCACCCCCTACAACACACCCATTCATCCTCACACACTGAACTCTACCACAACACACACTCAACTCCCCCCACAGCACATACACCCAATAGCCCCACAACACACACCCATCCACCCACCCATCTACCCCCATACATACAACACACAGACACCCCCAACACCCCCAACACACACCCATCCACACCCAACCCTCCCACAACACACACACTCTCAACTCCCCCCACAGCACACACACACATCTACACCCCACACACAATACCCCCTCAACACACACACATCCACCCACTCATCTACCCCCATACACACAATACACACACCTAACCCACCCACAACACACACACCCATCCACCAACCCCCCACGCAACTGTCCCACAACACACACACTTAACTCCCCACCAGCATACACACCCATCTACCCCTTCCACACTCAACTCCCCACAACACACACACACACATCCATCCACCTACCTCCCCACACCCATCCCCACATAACAGACACACGCATCCACCCACCCATCTACTCACACAAACAATACACACACACCCAATCCACTTACGACACACACACTCATCTACCCACCCACCCCCACATACACATCCACCCACCGATGCACAGACATCCACCCCCCCAGACACCCCCCCCGACAGCACATACACACATCTGCCCACCTACCCACACACACCCAACCGCCCCATAACACACACCCACTCAAACCACACGCACAGCACACTCACAACACACACATCCACCGACCCACCCCCCATACCCAACCTCCTCCCATAACACACACAAACCCATCCATCAACCCACACACCCAACCCCCCCACATGACACATCCATCTGCCCACCCACCCACACCAAACCCCCACACTGCATGTGCACACACATACTCTTCACACACACCCAACCCCCCACCACACACACACCTATCGAGCCACCCACACCCCACACACAACCAACCCTCAAACAACACACACACTTAAGTCCCCCGACAGCACACATACCCATCTATCCCACACACCCAACCCACTACAATATACACACCCATCTACCGACCTACATCCCCACACCCAACCCTACCACAACACAAATACACACACCCAACCCTCCCCACAAAGCACACAACCATCCACCCACCCATCTACCCAAACACACACAACAAACACATAACATACACACAACCCACCTACAACACACACACACACACATCCATCTGCCCTCCTACCCACACACACTCAACCGCCCCACAACACATACACTCATCAACCCACCTATCTATCCCCATACATACAATACACACAACACACACACATACACCCACACACACTGAACCCTATCACAACACATACACACTCAACACCCCCTACAGCATACAAACCCATCTACCCCAACACCCACCCAACCCCCCCCACAACACACACACCAAACCAACCCACAACACACACGCACATCCACCCACTCACCCCCACACACCCAACCACGTCCCACAACACACTCTTATCCACCTACCTACCCCCACAAACCCAACCCTCTCAACACACCACACACAAACATGCATCCACCCACACACATACACCCAAACCACACACACAACACACACAACCATCCACCCACCCACACAACCCAATCCCCCACACAACACACACCCCACACACACCCAGCCCACTCAACACATACACGCATCCACCCACCCACCCACACACATCCAAAGTCCTGCCACAATACACACCCACCTACCTACCATCACACACCCAACTCCTCCACAACACACACACCCATCTGCCCCCACACACACCAACTTCCCACTGCACACACACCCCTCACACACACTCTGAAGCCCCCCACAATACACACACATCCACCTACCTGGACACACTCAACCCGCTCCAACAAAACACACACATCCACACACCCACACACCGAACCCCACCAAAACACACACATACACTCAACTCCCCCTACAGAAAACATACCCATCTACCCCCATACACACAACAAACACAACACACAAACCACCTACAACACACACCCATTCACCCACACACCCCCACACACCCAACCCTACACAACACACACACTCAACTACCCCCACAGCACACACACACATCTACTCGCCCACACCCAACACACACACAACACACACACCCATCCACCCACCCACCTCCACACACCCATCCCTCCAACAACACACATCTATCCACCTACCCATCTACACCCTTACACACAACACACATACAACCAACCCACCCACAACACACAAACACACTTAACTCCCCACCAGCATACACACCTATCTATTCCTTCCACACTCAGCTCCCCACAATATACACCCATCCATCCACCTACCTCCCTACATCCAAACCCCCACAACACACACCCATCCAACCACATATCTACCCCCACACACAACACACACACACCCAATCTACTTGCAACACACATCCACTTATCCACACACACCCATCCACCCACCCTCCCACAAAACCCAACCCCCCCACAGCACACACACATCTGCCCATCTACTAACACCCACCCAAGCCCCCACACATAACACACATGCACTCACCCCCCACACCCATCTACCCACCCACCACCACACACCCAATCTTCTCCCACAACACACACAAACCCATCCATCCACCCACACAACCCAACCACACACACAACACAAACACAACCGCCCACCCACCCACACCAAACTCCCACACAAAACCTACACACTGCACACACACACACTCCTCACACACCCAACCCCGCACAACACACACACTTATTGACCCACCCACACCCCACACAACCCAATCCTCCGACTACACACACACACTTAACTCCCCCCACAGCACACATACCCATCTACTCCACAACCCAACCCCTACAATACACACACCCATCCACCCACCTACCTCCCCACACCCAACCCTACCACAATACACACACACACTCAGCTCCTCCCACAGCACACACACCCATCTACTCCCCATAATCAACCCCCCCACAACATACACACATATCCAACCACCCATCTACCCCAACAAACACAACACACACATTACACCCACACAACCCACCTACAAAACAAACACCCATCCACCCCCCACACCCAACCCTCTCCCACAACACACACACACACATCCACCCCTTCACAATACACACACACTCATCTGCCCACCTACCCATACACACCCAACTCCCCACAACACAACCATCCACCCACCCATCTACCCCCATACACACAACACAACACACCCAACACACCCACACACACCAAAACCTACCACAATACATACACACTCAACTCCCCCCACAGCACACACACCCATCTACCACAACACCCATCCAACCCACCCACAACTCATACACCCATGCACCCACCCACCTCCAAACACCCAGCCACCCCATAACACACACACCCATCCACCCACTCACCTACACATACCCCCCACAACACACACACTTATCCACCAACTGACCCCCACAAACCCAACCCCCTCAACACAACACACACACATACATATCCATCCACCCGTACACATAACCCAACACACACAGACAACACACACAACCATACACGCACCCACACAACCCAACTCCCACACACAACACAACCCATACATCCCACAAACACCCAGCCCACTCAGAACAAACACGCATCCACCCACCCACCACCCTACACACCCAACCTCCACCCACAATACACACACCCATCTATTCCCCCCACACCAACCCCCCACTGCACAACACACACCTCACACACACCCAATCCTCCATCACACACACTCATCTAACTACCCCCACACAGCCAACCACCTCCCACAACACACACACTTATCCACCCACTCACCCCCACAAACCCAACCCCATCAACACAACACACATCCATCTACCCACTCACCCCCACAAACCCAACCCCATCAACACAACACACACATCCACCCACACATACACACCACCCACACACAACCATCTACACACCCACATAAACCAACCCCCACACACAACACACACGCATCCACCCACCCATCCCCACACACCCTACCTCTTTCCACAATACACACACACCCATCTACCTACCTCCACACACCCAACCCACACATGCAACACACACACCCATCAGTCCACCCGCCCACACACACCAACCCCCACACTGCAAACACACAGACCCCTCACACACACGCAACTTTCCACAACAAACACATCTACCCACCACCATACACCCAAACCCCTCCAATGCAACACACACAAACCCATCTACCCACCCACACACCCAACCCCACCAAAACACACACACTCAACACCCCCACCTCACAGACAGCCATCTACCCCATACACACAACCAACACACAACGCAAACACACCCATACACACACACACACACAACCCTACCACAACACAAACACATATTCAATTCCCCCCACAGCACACACACCCATCTAATCCACACACACCCAAACCCCCACAACAAACACACCCATCCACCCACACATCTACCCCCATACACATTCACATACACATACACCCAACCCACCCACAACAAACACACACACACCCATCCACCCACCCATGAGCCCACACCCAACCCTCCCACAACAAACACACTCTCAACTCCCCCCACAGCAGACACACCCATCTACCCCCTCACACCCAACACCCCCTACAACACACACCCATCCACCTACCTACCTCCCCACACCCAATCCTNCTACACACAAGACACACACCCATCCACCCACCCATCCCACCCACACACACCCAACCACCCACAACACATACACAGACTCTCATCCCCCCATACTCCCCAACATCCACCCACCCACCCACACCACTTCATCCTCCACACACCCATCCACCCACCCCCACCCCACCCCACGCACCGTTTCAAACAATACAAGTCTCAGTATCCACAGAAATCCTTCATAGCAAGCATGGAACTAGCTTAAAAATTTAACAGAAGAGGCGAATGCAAGAGGCTGAGAATATGGCTGCAAGTTTTCTAAGGTAATATTGCTAGCTGATATTTCAATAATCAAACCAACAAATCAATAAATGATAAGAATCTTCCTGCCTGTACTCTGTTCTGTTTGGAGCATTCAGTAAGGTTTCCGGACCTACTAGCTGCAGTTCTATGCAGACACTAGAGACTGCTAAAAGGAGCCTCCTGTTTTCTTTCCCAATAGCTCCCAGGGTTACAGTGTGTGAACCAAACTTCTCTGCTCCTTCCCTTCTAAACTGTTCTGATTCCCAGGAAGTGAGCTTTGCTCTTCCACCTGGTGGCAGTAAATGTAAATAAAGGGTGTGTGAATTGGCTCTTTCATTCACGATGACTCTCTTGGGGGGCATGGGACTTCTGTGAAGTTGATCACACTTGTTTCTCTCTCATCAGTTGGGCCTGAAGAAAGTCAGTTTGTATTTTTTTTTACTTGATGGATTTTGAGCAGTTATAAAATTATGATCACACTGTATGAGTGAGTGATGAAAATGTGGGGCGAAGCACACATTTGTGGCTGTGATTTGTGGGTGGAGGGGTTTCTGGATCCCTGGTAATGTCTGTAGTAATTACCATCACCATAAAGCTATACAAGTACAGTCTTTGCCCACAAAGCTGATGTTTTGAGCACATATTTTCTTAGAAAAGACAGAATTTTTCGAAATTTTATCATCGTGTGTTTATTTATTATGAAAATATTTTTTTATATTTCCTGAAAATAAAATAAAAATAAACTAAGATTTGGAACCACCAAAACAGCAAATATTTATCCTATATGATATTGGGTAAGTCTTACTTGATTTTTATTAGCTTACCTGTTTCTGAGTTTTTCAAAAGTAGGGACTACCTTTTTCAGTAGCTGGTGCAATGCAGTACTCCTTGGCTTTGTTCAATAAGCACTTGCTGCTAAAATAAATGAAAATACATTTTCATCAGTGAGAATTAAATGCTTATTTAAATAGCCTGATATATATGTGTGTGCATATGTATATCCCTTAAAGAAATTAAGTCAATTTAATAATATATTAAATACCTAATATATAGAATATTATGTATACATGCATATGAATACACACAAACATATATATCCCTTAACTAAATGAAGTCAACTTACTAATATTCAGAATGGACATTGAAAATATAATTAAGAGAAATATTACTAACAATTTTTAAATAGCTAAACAGTGTCCTTATTCCAGCAGCAGCAGACTAATGGGTGATGTCACTGGTTTCAGGGGTAATACTTCTTATTTTAAGTAAATGCCCAGAATATTTTCAGTAGCCATAAACAATTTTAAAATTACGGATTCAGATATTTAACCTGTTGAAGGTCAGAGCAAAATTATTTTCTTTCCACTTAGGTTCTGTTACCATTTATTTGCTATATTCTGAGAGATCTTGAGTATTCGCTGCAGGATGTCCTCAGAAAATTAATGAGGTATTTAGTCAGCGCATCTTTTCTTTCTGAATGTAGAATTTATATGTATTTGTAAAGATCTCCAGCTGGGGCTTCTGCAGGTCTGTCAAAACGAAGGGCAGAACTTTTACCCACAATACTTCCCAAGAAAAGAGAAAAAAACCTACAGAGACCAAAGAGCATTATAGAAAGGCTTGCAATTTTTTCTGCTCATATGTTTCTTTACAATTTATAGAATGATTTCCTCTGTGTTAGTAACTTCTTTACTACTTAAAAAATAGAGATACAAGTACCTTAGTTATTAAAATTGATCCCCTAATCTAAAATTCATCAAAAGGAAGTCTAAAAAGAATTGAAAGAATTGTTTTTTAGTCATCGTCCAGACCCACGAAGCTACTGTGGAATTGAAAACAAGGAGACACCATCTTAACCAGTATTTGGACTCTAAAAGATCATGGAATTTATAAATCTTACACACACCCTATAGCCCATGCCTGTTCTCTGATGCAAATTATGGAGGCAAAAACCAGTCCTCCAATTGAAATCTCTAGCCGCCTCTCGGTTGCTCTGGGTTGTTTCTTCCAGTTCCAGGACAAAGCAAGTCCCTCAAGACAGAAGGGAGGTGAGTGGCTGTCAGGAGGAAGGATGGAGAGGAGATCAAGGTGTATGGGACTTCATTTAGGAGGGACAAACATTTGAGATTTAGTTAATGCTGCTTTTTGAACACACTCTAACCCACAAGATTATATACCTTAAAATGATTAATCCCATGAAA
Source organism: Alexandromys fortis (assembly GCF_014885135.2). Classification (NCBI taxonomy): domain Eukaryota; kingdom Metazoa; phylum Chordata; class Mammalia; order Rodentia; family Cricetidae; genus Alexandromys; species Alexandromys fortis. The sequence goes on from NW_026068001.1 coordinate 186,110, forward strand.
AGTGAATTACATGTTTTTTTTTTTAATTGGTCCTTTTGGGAGGTTTGGTTTTTGTTTTTGTTTTTGTTTTTGTTTTTTCAAGATAGGGTTTCTCTGTGTAACAAACAGTCCTGGCTGGACTAGAACTCATTCTGTAGACCAGGCTAAGGCTAGCCTTGAACTCACAGAGCTCTTCCTGCTTCTGCCTCCCAAGAGCTGGGATTAAAGGCGTGCGCCCCCACTGCTGAGCACATCTGTAAATTTTTTTTAACTTTATTTATTATGTATACAGCCTGCCTGTATGCCTGCACACCAGAAGAGGGCACCAGATTTTATCATAGATGGTTGTGAGCCACCATGTGGTTGCTGGGAATTGAACTCAGGACCTCTGGAAGAGCACTCAGTGCTCTTAACCTCTGAGCCATCTTTCCAGCCCCCACATCTGTAATTTTTAAAGACAAAGAAAGGTAGACTATCATCCTCCAACCTTAAGGTAATGAATTGCTATCCCCTACTATTGCATAAAGAAGGAAATTGCAAAATTAAAGAACTTCCTTGTGGTCTGTAATTGACAAGGATGTTTGTGTTCTTTCTGGCCGGTAGGTCTCCACAGAAGCAGTAGAGGTATAAAAGATTGCTGGGCAAAATAAGGGTTGCTGTTCTTCCACCTGAAAAGAAGCCTCCATGTGTCAATCCCAGCACACACACACACACACACCCAAACACACCGCCATTCTTGGCATCTTCCACCCTCCCTTTTTCCCCCACACTCCCATTTTCCCCCACACCCATGTTCCCAAGTTTGTCTGGTGATCTTGTCTATTTTGACTTTCCAGGTGGATCTATGTATGTTTTTCTTAGGGTTCACCTTGCTACTTAGCCTCTCTAGGATCATGAACTATAGGCTTAGTATCCACTTATGAGTGAATACATACCATATTTATCTTTTTGGGTGTGGGTTACCTCCGTAAGGATGGTGTTTTCTAGTTGTATCCATTTTCCTGCAAATTTCAAGATGTCATTGTTTTTTACCACTGAGTAGTACTCCATTGTGTAAATGTACCCATTTTCTTTATACATTCTTCAGTTGCGGGGCATCTAGGTTGTTTCCAGGTTCTGGCTATTATAAATAATACTGCTATGAACATACTTCAACAAATGCCTTTGTAGTACAATTGAGCATCTTTTGGGTATATGCCAAAGAGTGGTATTGCTGGATCCTGAGGTAGGTTGATTCCCAGTTTTCTGAGAAAAACTGATTTCCAAAGTGGTTGTACAAGTTTGCATTCCCACCAGCAATGGATGAATGTTCCCCTTACTCCACATCCTCTCCAGCATAAACTATCATTGGTGTTTTTTATCTTAGCCATTCTGACTGGTGTAAAATATATAAAGAACTCAAGAAAGTAGACAACAAAATTCAAAATAACCCAATTAAAAATGGGGAACAGAACTAAGCAGAGAATTCTCAACAGAAGAATCACAAATAGCCAAATGACACTTAAGGAAATGTTCAACATCCTTAGCCATCAGGGAACTGCAAATAAAGAGATTTTTCCAAACAAAGAAAAAAGTAAAAATTCGGTTTTTCAGGTTGACATCTGAAAATAAAAAGTACCCTTTCCACCCAGTTCCCTCCACAGACCCAGAAATATAAAAGAAAAGATAATATCCTTTTGGAACCATGCCAGTGAACCTCAGATGTAACATAAAAGGCTAAAGGCTGTACAAATTTAATCCCAACCTGGCATTCCTCTCCCCAAAATAATTTTGGCAACATACCCCATCATCCAGGAAAACTGAATGTTCAGAAAGGCAGATTCTATCTAAACAAACAAACAAACAAAAAACTATTAGTAAGGTAAACCTATTGAAAAAAAATAGACTTCCTTCCCAAATCAAACCAACGTGACTTGGCTAATGACTGCATTGTTATTTCATGTAATACCACAGAGAATCTAGAGTTCAAAATAGAATATAAGACAGTAACATTCCTCCTAGCAATTTCCAGTAAGACAGATACCTAGCAGGCAGTAACCCTACCCCAGTCTCATCATGGGGACTTTCATACCACCATTGAGTTGTCCTCTTACCATGTTCTGGTTTCAGTGTCTTTTCTTGTAGAGTTTGCTTTTCATGGATTCATAAAATACTATTTATAAAATGAAAGAAGTTTAAATTCACTTTTTCTTAGAAAATAATTGAGTGCTTGCTTTGTGTGTTTTATGTGCTGAGAACTGTGCTAAAAATCGAAGATTCCTTCCCTGTTCAAAAGATCACACGGATGAGACTTACATTTAGCAAAAGTGATAAATGATTGATCTGGCTGCCACATGCTTTGACAAGGTATTCACTGTGAATAACCAATTGTCTCAGCACACATCATTTAAAATAAGCAAGCAAACAAAAATCAGCATAATAAAGGTGTGCTAATTTCTGAGAAAGTGTGAAAACAAGAAAGCTTATAAAATTAAATGAAATTCTTCTAACACTCCACTGAGAAATAATAGTTGTTAATACCTTGCTACATTTTTGTATTTATTTCACTGAATATATTCATGCATTCTACATAGTAAGACTTCAATGAATGTGCAACTATGTCTTCCCTTCCCCTTCTCAATCATCCCTCGGCACACACAGTTAATTGTTAATCGTGTTAATTGTTTTTAGGAAACATAATAATTTTAACTTAAATTTTGTCTAGTTGAGCTTCTCTGTGATATGATTGACATGCATGCATTTGAAATGCAGCTGAGTTAATATTTGCTCCATCCTGTAAAGAACAATTGTTATGATTGCTTCTGTATCAAATGGCAGTTTCCACCTCAGATTTACTTTTAACACTCTGGTAGATATTCAAATTTATTTGTTCGGCTAGCTTTTGCAATTCTTTTTTCTTGAAGAAAATGAGCAGAAAAAAACTCCACTCTGTTCCTCATGTAAGTTCGCAAAAGAAAAATCTAAAATTTTCCAGCTTTATTGGACCACTTTTCACCATGTGCAAACTAAAAATGAGACGTACATTGAGTAAGCTGGCAAATGAGATACCTAGATGCCCAGACAAAACTGTGGGTGGGGACTATCTGTTTACTACACGCTTTGTTAAAGTAGTCATCGTGTTAATAGCCATTTCTCTCAGCACCCTTTTTCGCAAACAAAAAGTAAACCAATGTAATGCAGGAAGGTATACTAATTTCAGAAAATACAACTGATGCCTTTGTCTGCAATATACAGTTATGTTTCATATTCAATTAGATACCACTGACTGGGAAAGAAAATGTATCTTACATGTGATGATATGATGATATTATCAACAATTGTGAAGAAATAGCAGATCCAATCCATCCAGGTTTCATTAACCAAATGTGGTAGACAATTCAGAATTAATAAACTATATGCAATTGAAACAAGTTTGAATTGGAAATTTAAAAGGCAACTGTAATGCATTATTAAGATGAGAATAATCTTCAGTCTTGTCTGTAGCACTTCATAATTTTCATCTTCCAAAACATTATAACATTTACTATTTAAGCCTTTTGCCTTAATGATCCTATAAAAGGGATTATTGGTTCCCAGGGACAAGGATTCCTACCTCATTTTCCTCAGCACAGGACCAGGGACAGAGACTCCTAATCAATACCTAAAGCTTTGCAGAATCCCTCTGAAGTGAGACGTAGTGGGCCAGGAGAATGATATGCACTAACCTTCATAGAGCACTGTATTTCAGAATCAACTGACTACGTTTCTAAACTTGAGCTTGGCATGTTGATGTACATTTGTTTTTGTTTGGTTTGGTTTTTCGAGACAGGGTTTCTCTATAGCTTTGGATCCTGCCCTGGAACTCATTCTGTAGACCAGGCTGGCCTTGAACTCACAGAGATCCACCTGACTCTGCCTCCTGAATGCTGGGATTAAATGTGTGCACCACCACTGCCCAACAGGTGATGCACATTTGTAATCCCAGCTCTTGCGAGGCAAAGGCAACAGGATTGCTGCACGTTTGAGGCCAGTCTGGGGTGCATAGGAAGTTTCAGGCCAGCCAGGACTGCACAGCGCGATCCTGATAATAACAACAATAACAAATTCGAAGCTTCAGTATTTTTTTGTTTTCTCCTGCAGATAGTGTCTCTACCTGTTCTCTTCTGCAATTTTGAAGCTTGAGGCGCGAAATAAAAAGAACCTGGTGAACAAAACTTGACTAGAAAGGCCCGAAAGTCAGGGAATGTTTCCTTTAACCCTGTCCTCTGTCAGTCTCCTGGAACTGGAGAAGTCTCCACTCTCTAAACCCTGACTCTAACAGTAGTCTCTGAGTGCTCTTTTATAACGAACTTTAGAGTTAATTCCCCTTGATAAGCATCATCTGCAGTTACTATCTACGTTTAGTATATAGTCCCATCATTTATTTACCTCGCTATACATTTTCCTTGCAATATGAAAAATAATGTGGTATAATTTTATTAATACATTTGAACATAAGCAGTAAAGAGATTGCTTTTTGTTGTCCTGGGTTTTTGAGACAGAATCTCACTCTGTGCTTTGGATAGTTTTGAATGTAGGGTGATGGTGATCTTCCTGCTTCTGCCTCCCAAGTTCTGGAATTACAGGTATGAACCACGATGCCTGGCCAGAACAACAGAATTCTTTCTTTTAAAATCTTCTCAAATTGGTACCCTTCTCACATACAAATACTTTCTTTGACTGAAAATTTCCCTCCTATCAGATTTGAGGCAAATAGAAGTACATTTTTGGTTTCTGTGGTTCCTTTGAATCTTTTTTGGAGAACTTCCAAAGGAACTTTACTTTCCCTTCCCAACATCACCTGACTTTTCAAAAATTTCTTGAATATTTTTCTAACAGTAGAAAATAAAGCTAAGTACATTGACGAGGTGTCTTAGCCCTAATAGTGCCACTCCCTTTGAGCCTGTGGGGGCCATTTTCTTTCAAATCATTACATTCTGCTCCCAAAACACAGCTGGGCAGACTCCCAACTCAGCATCTCCATAGCAGATGTCAAAATGCTCTTCAGATCTCTAACTCCTGTCAGCTTTGTTGTGTTGTTTCTATACAGTTAGCAGCTTTCCTCAGCAGGTATCCCATGGCTCTGGCATTTTGAGTATCCTGGGGTCTCTCAGGCAATGCAGGCTTTACCTTCACAGCTTCACACAATGGCTTCTCTAGGCCTCCATGTCTGGCCTCAGCGGCTTTTCTTAGTGATGAAGGGAGATTTCATAGACCCTTTCTTCTATCCTTGACTCCAAAGGCAGAACCATGTGGCTGAAGCTACCAAGTTCTGCTGCTAGCTGGGGCTGGAATATAACCCCCTTGTTCAAATACATTCATCTTCACCAGCTTTCTGTTTTTGATGGCTTCCTTTACTGCCTAAATTTTGCTGTCCTGGAACTCAATCTATAGACCAGACTGGCCTCAAACTCAGAGATCTGCTTGCCTCTGTCTCCTGAATGCTGGGGTTAAAGACATTTACCATCACACTTGACCCTAAACTTTTTTTTTTAAAAAAAAATTCCTTTCACAAGTTGGAAGCTTAGCTGGGTGAGGTCTTGCCCTGAGGTCACCATCCCTTTATTCCATTTAGAATCAGGTTTTTCTTTAAACTTTTTAATCTCCTTGAGCACTGGACTTGACTCTATTATACTTCCTGGGGCTTCTTTTCTCCTCAAGCCTGTACATTTTCTATTTTTCTTTCATTAGCTTTTCAGCATTCTCCTTTTCTTTGTAGATCTGCATATGTTTGGCCATCAATAACCATGTGGAACAGTCAATACTAGGCTGTCTGGAAATCTCCTCTGTCAAAGCTGTTAATCCAAACTGTTCAATGTAGTCTCAGGCAGATTTTTTTTTTTTTGGACAAGGGCAGAAAGCAGCTACATTCTTTGTCAAAATATCACAAGAATACTCTCTAGGCCACATACAAATATTCTTCTTTCCTGGAACTTCTTGGGACAAGTTTCCACAGTTCAAATCACCCTCAACACCACTGGCTTCCATGCTCCTATTAATATGGCCCATTAATCCCTGCTTAAAGCTTTCCTAATCCAAAATCCCAAAGTCTACATCCTGCCAAGAAACAAGGTTAGGTCTATCACAACAATACTCCAGTCCTTAGTACCAAGTTCTGTCTTCATCATTGTTACTGTAAAAAGTAACCATGTCCATGGAAACTCTTACAAAGTTAAATATTTAATTGGGGCTGACTTAAAGTTCAGAGGTTTAATCCATTATTGTATAGGAGGACATGGTGGCATGCCAGCAGACATGATGCTGGAGAAGGAACTGAGAGATCAACATCCCAATAAGAAGGCAGTAGGAAGATAGAGAGACTGGGTATGGCTTGCACTTCTGAAACCTCAAAGTCCACTCCCAGTGATATCCTCCCTCCAACAAAGTCACACCTATTCCAACAAGGCCATACCTCCTAGTAGTGCCATTCCCCTTGAGACTGTGGGGGCCATTTCAATTCAGACTGCTACAGCAGTGTCTTTTATCCAATGTAGTACAGCATCATTATCTGATTATGTATGACAATTAAGCCACTTTAAGTACTGGATGGTATTATATGGAGGATTATTGCATGGCTGTTTAATCTGAAAAAAATTGACTGTGGATTTTTTTAGATATACAATACAAGTACACTATTACTCATTCAATATAAATAAAAGAACAAAGACTTCTAGTTCCCAAAATTCATTATCTGCCTGGTTTTGAGGAGTGAACTGCATTCAGTCGTGAAGGATTTCCTGATAACAGATTCACATTGATATAAAAGGTTTAGGAGGATAACATGATGGATTTGTTTGAGTTAAGTGAAGACACTACAGCAATCCCTCCCCAATTAGATGGTGACAATCAAAAGTATCTGCAGAAGTGACATTAAACTTGATTTCTAGCAGGGTCATGGAGACAGAAGAGTGAGACCCTGTACTATTAAAAGGGCCACTTTGGTAGACTTTTAGGACATACACTGAAATATTGTAGAAAATAAAGTTGATGAGGCATGGATTACTGAAATTAGAAAGGCAACTAACAAACATACATCATATTGATATGTGGCCATCACAGGACTACTGATTGATGGTCCCTGGTTGAAGTGTAAAGTGAGTCCATGGAACCACTACCAATGTCTTTGCATGCCACTTGAACCTATTAAAGCTAAAACTGACAAGTTTTGTTTGTTTGTGTTTGTATGTTTACTGTTTCAGGCCGTCTTTGATCCGCATTCCAACTTTCATAAGTCTGGACTACGTTCTCTATTAAATCTCCCACATTAAATTTTAATACTATTTTACTTTTATTTATCTCTCTGTGTGTATGTATGTGTGTGAATGTACACATGACTGCAGGTGTCCATGGAGACCAGAAGGGGGTGTCGGATCCATTGGAGCTGGAGTTACAGGTGGTAGTGAGTGCCTCCTGACATGGGTGCTGGGAACAGAACTCTTGTCCTCTGGACGAGCATGGAGTGATCTTAACCTTTGTGCCATCTCTCCAATCCCCACATCACAATGTTTTATATAGTGAGAATAAGAAATCATGTTTAGAATCCAGTAAAGCCTCCTACCATCTGCAGTATTGCAGACTCATAGAATATGTTAGAGAGTGACTTTGGCAATCACTTAAGTCAGTGTTGGAAAAAACATTTTAGTAATAGAATCTTGCAGTTTGATTAATGAAATCATAAAGGAAAGTCTGATATTAAGATAAAATAAATAATGATTCTTTACTTCTCTTGTATGCTAAAAATGAATTTGTAACCAAACGGCCTTCTAAGTTATTTATATTAAGCTGATATGACCATGAATTTCCAGACCTAATTTATTACTGGATCTTTAATAAATCCAATAATTTATTAACACATTAAATAGAAAAAAAAGAAGCAAGTTAGATTTTACCATTTAGCTTACTATATTCTGAGATAGATAATACTTTCATGGCAATATGGCCATCTCCCACTCCAGAATATGTTACAAGTATTTTATAAAATAGATTTTCATAGCACTACTTTTAGTGATAGGAACGTAAGTGCTCAGAGTTGTGTTCCTGAGCAAAGACATCACACCAGGTAAACCATAGAAGTGACTACAAATACATGAAAAAGCCAGCATAAAGTTGTAAGCCTCTGTAAATATTTAAGGCAGAAAAGTTGTTTTAAGTTCTATAAAAATGGGCCTAAGTGTAGAATACACATTGATTTTTATAAGCGGCCCCAGTGTGCTATAAACTGTATATGAAGCATATAAAAGAGCCAATTGTACATAAATTGGATGTGCTATTTACTATTGATCTGGAATTTACACTCTGCCTGCATTCAAAAAGAATATGAAATAGCTTACAAAACCAAGTACAATAAAAGAGGGCTGCACAAATAAACACTCGGCAAAACTAATTCAAAGCAGTTGAATATGAGATTTAATGCACGCATGCTAGGTATAACATGAATTACAAATTCAATTAGGAGGACTTTTGTTCTGCTGCGTTTGCTGGTGAGGGGACTTTCAGGAATGATCTGGAAGATTTAGTCCCCTTTGAACTGGTATTTGAGGGAATTTGAGCTGACTCCTCATTTTATGCAGTACATCTTCCTATAGCAAGTTGTAGCACGCACACCATGAGGGCACACAGGCTGCTGCCAAGAATGTGGCATGGGCGTTAATTAGTTGTCCTAGATGGCTGGGGGCTTGGCTTACTTTAGTATGCCTGCGGTTTTCTAATATTTTAGTGTGTCCTACTGTCAAGCACATTAGTGACCTTTTCAAATTCTTGCTCCATGGTACCTTGTAGTCTGAGGTTCAAGAGTTTGAAGTCTGCAAGGATAAGGACTTTGGAGCTCAGCTAATGCTTGCCATTCCACAAATGGCATCCATGCTGCAGCCAGCGCAGCATGGATGCCAAGATTGGCGGGTGTGTGTGTGTGTGTGTGTGTGCTGGGATTGACACATGGAGGCTTCTTTTCAGGTGGAAGAACAGCAACCCTTATTTTGCCCAGCAATCTTTTATACCTCTACTGCTTCTCTGGAGACCTACCGGCCAGAAAGAACACAAACATCCTTGTCAATTACAGACCACAGGAAGTTCTGCTGTCAGTCAGGGGGAGTGAGGGCAGCTGGATCACAACAGCAGCAGAACTCCCTTAGAAGAACACAGTAACATCTGGATCAAAAAGTAGATTTTAATCTTCTATCTTTAACTGACATATGTTGAATATATATATATATATATATATACACACATACATGGGATAGTTGGATTTCCAATAGCTAGATAGAGCTATTGGAATAACAATCAGATCAGAGGAATTGGCCTATCTGTCAATTCAGGAATTTTACTAGAGAATTAGACACACATAAAAATAGGAACATCCAAATGATGATTTATTGCACTATCATTCATATCTGTGGCATGATATTTACTTATGACCAGTTTTGATGCTTAGGTATGCAGGTAAATTTTAATATATCCGACTCTGCACAATGGACTTTGTAGTTTCACATGCCTTACCAATAGGTGATGGGGTGGTGCCTATGTAGGACTGTCTTTTTTTAAAAAAAAAATTTGAATTGTTTTTATTGAGCAATATATTTTTGTCCTCTCCCCCCCTATTCTCTCCCCTCTCTTTCTACCCTCTCCCATAATCCCCATGCTCCCAATGTACTCAGGAGATCTTGTCTTTTTCTACTTCTCATGTAGATTAGATCCACATATGTCTCTTTTAGGGTCTTCTTTGTTGTCTGGGATTGGGACCGTTTTTTTCTTTGCTTTATGTCTAAAAGCCACTGATGAGTAATATGATATTTGTCTTTCTGGGTCTGGGTTACCTCACTCAATATGATGTTTTCTAGTTCTATCCATTTTCAAGATGTCATTATTTTTTTCTGCTGTGTAGTACTCCATTGTGTAAATGTACCACATTTTTCTTATCCAATCTTCAATCAAGGGGCATTTAGGTTGTTTCCAGGTTCTGGCTATGACAAACAATGCTGCTATAAGCATAGCTGAGCACATGTCCTTGTGACATGATTGAGCATCCTTTGGATATACACCCAAAAGTGTTTTTATTGGGTCTTGAGGAAGGTTTTTTCCCAATTTTCTGAGAAATCACCACATTGACTTCCAAAGGGGCTGTACCAGCTTGCACTCCCACCAGCAATGCAGAAGTGTTCCCTTTACTCCACAACCTCTCCAGCATAAGTTGTCATCAGTGTTTTTCTAACTTAGTATACAAAATAAGAAATTTCACTACTTTATTTTGTGACTATATCACTGTATCTTGCTCTTATTTATCCCCTTTCCCCACTCTTCTTTTTTCTCACTAGTCCTGTTCCTCCATAGACTCATCCTTCTGCTTTCACATCATATGAATTCATATGTACATAGGCTTTTTACTGACTAAGTCTTGCAACTTAGCCCATTTCAGTTAATCCATGTGCTGCACTGATGTTTGTGACTTTTACCTCTATCCCATTTTGTGTGTTCAACTCGTTCTTTACCTGGATGGTGACCCAAATTCTGCCCTTTTTTCCTCCCAGTATTCTCCTAGTCTGCCTCTCCTGCCTAACTTTATCCTGTTCAGCTATTGGCCAGTCCGTTTATTTATAAGACAATCACAATGACAAAACTTCACAGTGTACAAGGGGATTATTCCACAGCACCAAAGTTCAAGTTCAAGATGCTCAACTTCAGAATAAATCTTCAGTCCACCTACTTAGCCCAGGATAGTTCCCTTGATCACAGAAAATTATCCATACTAAGGTAATGGAGTTGATACAATGTCGAAGTAACTGCTGAGCTAGTCAGTATGTAAAATGAATGACAAATATTAATTAAAGTAAATAAAAAGATAATAGAAGATACCTGCCTTCATTATAGGACAGTCTTTAAAGCTAACCAAACCCAGAGGCTTAAGGTGATATGTAGTTTTGAGGTAGTTGTAATGACTTATTAAAGCTAACTCTAAATTCTTGCAAATGATTCATCATTTAAATTTTTTGGTAATGCCTGAGATGAAAATTCTCAAAAAGGTCTTCAGTTTTTTGAGATTAAAATCATACTATTCTTTGGAACTGGAAAGATGGCTCATCAGTTAAGAATGGAGCCCCGTTTGATTCCTAGCACCTACACAGTACCTAACAACCATCTGTGACTATACTTCCAAAGGATCTAATGCCCTCTTCTGACCATTTCAGGAATTGCACACAGGTAGCAGACAAATACATGTAGGCAAAATAACTGTATACAGAGAATAAAAATAAATATATCTTGTTTATGAGCATACTAGTCTAGTGATACTGTCCCAGAGTTGAGATATAAGAGATTGATTCTATTATGCTATGCCTTTGTGATTTGAGGCAAACCTTTTAAACTTTTACTTCATATTTGTAAATAAGTATATTTTTAATCAAGATATCCAGAAAGCATTTTAAATTCTATGCTCAAAAATATGTTGAGTCTTACAAATTCTGTAAAGTACTTTACATACCTTCAAAATGAAAATAAGGTCAATACAAAGTGTAGCTCATTGATAAAGCCCTAAGTTTCCAGAATGACGGTGGACAAATGAATAAATAAACAAGTATATTAAGACATGGTTAGAACAAAGACTATTACTCTTTAATCATCTCGGGACTATGTTTTGCTTCCATCTCTGCCCTATGTGAGATTTTCACAACAGTCTGGATCATCTCACAGGATATTGATTTGAGTGGTATATCACTAAGATGGCTATTATCAATAAGAGGAAATTTTCTATGGTAGTGAAGAAGGTTTTCTTTATTGCATTTCTTCCTTAACAAGTTATCTATGGTCCTGAAACGCCTTTCATTAGATGATAGTTGCAGAATGAATTCTTCATTGGTAAGGGAAATAAACAAAGATTAGGTATTTAGCCCGTGGCATATTTGAGATGTCATAGAGGAAGCTCGCGGCAGAGCATGTCGCTGGTCTTCTGGAAATTCTTAGACTTGGTAGCTTAACATTGGCATTGCGTGGCTGAGGATGTAGAACAGTTGATAGAGTGCTTTGCCAGCATGCGTGAAATTCACAGTCTTAGCCATACTACCACGTATACCTAGGTGTGGTGCTGCACGCCTGTAATTCTAGCGTACCGGAAGTAGAGTCTGGAAGATCAGGAAGTTTAAAACCAGTTTTGACTACATAACATGTTCAAGGGTAGCCTGGGCTACATGAGACTCGGTCTTAAAAAAATAAGGTGGCATTTAAATTCAAGGAATTTTAAAGTTCCTTTTTAATTTGCATATATTCATATTGTATTTACATAACTTTCAGCACCCTCTTCTCTCTTCAACCCCTCCATGCCTCAAATTCATGACTTCTTTTTCTTTATTATTAATACACATGCACGCATTTATAAACAAATGAAGAAATATGTAAATACAGCCTTCTGATTCCATTTGGTGTTGCAAACATACACAGGCACACGTGTGTGTGCGTTGTGCATGTGTATGTATGTGCATGTGTGTTTAAGGCTGAATACTTGGTATTGAATTAACCAATAAAGGAATTCATTCCTGTGGAAGACTAATTCTCCTGTCTCAGAAGTCTTTAATTACCTATAGCTCCTATCTAGGGGTTGAGGCTCCATGACATCTCCTTCATCCACAGTAGCATGTCAATTGATGTCATCGTTCAGGTCTTGTTTAAGTAACCATATTGTTGAGAGCACATGGGTGTAGCTTTCCTATCATATAGAGAAGACACAGTCTTCCAGTACATGTCTTTGTTCTCTGGTTCTTAAAAATATTTTCCACTGCCTTCTGAGCCTTGGAGCACTTGTAGTTTGTGCCATAGCTGTGTGAGCTGCGGTGGGCTCCCCACAGTCAGCTGTCCTCATAGTTTGACTAGTTGTGGATTTCTGTGATGGTCTCCATCTGGTGCGAAAGAAGCTTCTTAGATAAGAAGTGAGAGCTACACTTGTCTGTGGCTATAAGGATGAGTATTTAGAATGCAGCTGGAATTATTCTGGTTTAGGAAAGTGGTAGGTATACTCTTTCCTCAAGGTTCCATGACCTCACCAGCTATGGAGAGCAGGCTAGATTTACAATGCCAGGCATGAATTCTCTCCTATTGATCAGGCCTTAAGTCCAAGCAAACAGTAATTGGTTATTGCCAAGATAGAAGTGCCACTATTGCACCTTTAGAGATATCATTCTAGCTGTATTGGTCACTTTTTGGTGGTTAATAGATGTCATAGCAGGGTAGGACTAACTATTGATTTGTTTTTTCCCATGGGAACTTTTATGTCCCTTTTGTTCTGTTGAAAGCTAGTCCTCAGGGAGAAAGCTTCCTGTCTGATTCTTCTTAGTAATGTGTCTGAAGTGTATGATGTCTTTAGCAATAGACTTACCTTCTGATTTGACCAATGACAAAGGCAATAGCCTATATTGTTTGGAGGGATTATTTGGACTCCCCCAACCAGCAACTCAAAAGGGGGTTTCTAATGCCTGGCACTGACCTTTCTTTTATGTTTTCTATAGCTCTTTGGGTGAGAGGAATTCTCTCCCCAAATGCCCAGCTTCACTAAATATACATATATATATATATATACATATTTATATATTATAATATTTCAGGTAAATATAAAATAATCTAATTCTTTATGGCTTTTCAAACATCATTAGTGTTATTAATCCTTCATTCCTCTTTTTCTTTCTCTTTGTGTTTTCGTCCCCACTCAGTAAATGCACCTGTCCTATTTCCCCCTTCCTGTCACCCAGGCTTATTATGGTAGACAATGCTGCTTTTCAATGGTCATATTTTCTAAACGCAGCTCAGAGTTGAGGCAAATGGTTATAAATAGCTGTATAGAGGCAGCAAAGTACTTGTGGAAAGTGTGAAGTAGAGCCAGCTTCTGTGTGGCCCTACAGCAGGATCAGGTTCTCTCCCCAGATGTCACCCAGTGAAAAGCTGCTTCTTCGAGCCCACCAGTGGAGCAAGGTCAGACGAACGGGCAACAGCATCCAAGTTCTCACCGGCACTCCCCCCACCTGAGTTAGTGTCATATAGACAAAAACAACGAGTACAAAGGGAACAGCTGCTGTGTGAGGAGACGAGAGCGCGGGAAGCTTAGGAGATGAACCACCACCTCTGGGACCCAGCATGGCATTGTAACGTAGCAGCGGTAAATGTGCGGGGATTCATGCCATGTGCATTCAGAAACAAGTGGCTATTTTACACAGCTAGCCAAATCCAAATCTTTGTTGAAAGAAAACAGGTGTCGTGAATAATGGGCTAGAGGGGCTTCAAGGCTAAGATTTGTGTGTAGCATTGGTACTTATCTGTCTGTAGCACAGAAGATACATTTTCCATGATCTTAGGGGGGGAAAAACCTGTAAAGCTCAACTCTAGGTCAAAGTCAGGTCTACAAAAGGAACCTTGATTTTTCAGGCAGATTTGTGGAGGAAAGTTACAGGAATGTAGTCTCAGAAGTCAGCCCTGAGGACATCAGTTCGGTCGTAGGGGATGTTGGATGCCCCTTTGGGTAGGCAGCGGGCCAGTTTTGTCAACTGCAACATAGGAATCGTAGTAGTGAATCAGTTTAACTCATAATATCAAAGTATTCTCCTACTGGCTTTTCTTTCTGAGGAGCCTGGACATTCAAGTCTGGACATGACCCAACACATTCTTTCTCATAAGTATCATAGAGCATCTGCTCTCCGGTACGTGGCTTTTTTTATCTCTGGGCACAGAGAAGAAAAACAAACAAATGGTCTAAGCATCTAGCCTTCTCTCTCATCAGTATCTTCTAGTCCCACAACGGAGCTCTTCCTTAGCAGTTTTGGTGGTTTCTCCCACAGCAGGCATCCCATTTACTGTTTGGTTATTGATGGGGCATCTGAGTATTTCAGACTTTGAGAGGACCCTTTCCAGTCTTCATTTGTGGAGGGGAAGAATGCAAGGTGTGGCGAAAGACAGTAGCTTTCACGTCATTGATCTCCTCTCTAGGCTACGACCATAAGAGGCATGTGTTTCTTGTTTTTGATGAAACCATGTTGTAATTCTCACATTGAAACTTGGACTTCCTGCCAAGCACCTTCACTGTACTGGTGACCTCTCTAGTAGAGGGCACCCGTTGAATTGATGGGATTAGTACTGACAACAGAGATCTCTCCTTTACTCTCCTCTGTTATAAGATAAAAGGGTCAAAGACTCATTATATGTATAGATGGCGCTAGTTCATACTCATAATCTAGCAATTATTTTGGCAGAGCAAATACATAGCCCACGTCCCAGCCTTTCCTTCATGGGTCTCTGCAGTTGGTCTAGGGCAGCTAAAACTCTTATTCCTAGAAAATCCTGCAGGGGGAGTTCCAGGTCAGGGAGTAGAGCCTTAGCTTTTGCGGAGTCCGCCTTCACCACCTTTGGTATTCCTTGGACTGTGACTTACCTATTGCACCTGATCTTTGTTACCACTAGAAAGGGAGTGGTGTCATCTGGTGCTCATTGTGGGCGCTTGACAGTTAAGATTTTTACAGACCTTCGAAAGAGCAAAGTGAATCTATTTGGAAGCCAACTTTATGTATTCTAGTGCACATTCAGCTAGATTTACCCCTGATAGTGCTCTTGCTTCCACCATAGTTGTTGTTTCTATGTAGGAGTTTAGCATTGTATTTTTTTTATAGTCAAATCCTGTGAGGAACATTCTCAGGAGAATTAGGACAGCAATTTGTTTAGAAAGTGCTTCCCACCTCCAGATGTCCCTAAGCATGCTGTGCTGATTACCCAAATAAGGGGGCCAATTCAAATCAAAAACACTTTAGGGAGCTCCCAGATTAACTAGTCTGATTTAAGATCATCCATTTAGACTCTAGGAAAATGTATTAGGGCCACAGATGGAGATCCTGGGGATGAGGTGGAAAGAGACAAAGGAAATTTAGTAAAACCTTCCAAAGATTCTCTTTCTTAAAAAGGATACCATAATCCCTGCTCCATGCCTAATTTGTCTCTCAATGTTGAAAATACACAAATAATTCTTGGATTTGAGCAATCCAGAGGCTAGAAACATTATTCATTTTGCATTTAACGAAGGGTCAAAGTTCTATCTTGACCGCAGTAATAAACTTCTTACAATATTTACCTGGAAGTAGACTCGGTACACATAGTATGTTCAGTACTTATCTTTAGATCACCATGATGCCACGTCTATCATGTAAGCCCAGACGCTTTTCAAAACTGGATATAGAAAAACTGGACCTCTGTCCAATAATTCTTGAGAGAAATTCCCACTGTAAATCCAGGCAAGTCATTTGGACTCTGTCCTGAATACAAATGATTATTGTGAAAGTAACAGGAATTAGCAGTTAAGTATTAGCACAGACCAAGATATAGCATCAGAAAACCTGTCATGCTATAGCCTAAGTTGAGCCTCAAAAGTTGGCAAATATGATAATTAGTCACTGCTTGGTGATATAAACTGAATCTGAATCTGATTTTCCTTGTAAAACCATGTAATCAGTCTTCCCCTGTGAGTTTCACGTGGTTTTGACTCATGTTGGTGTCTTACCAAAGTAGGTGGTGTTAGGCATTTGTTAGGCCTGGATGCTCAACTGCTGTCAGTGTAAATACTGTTTCTTCTACAAGAAAAGGAATTTTATATTTTAGAAGATTTGCTGTTATGAAACCACATCCATTTCAAGGTGGACATTCCTCAGATTTATATAACCTTGTACATACAGTAGTCATGTTTTCTTCCTTAATCTGCATAGAGGGCAGTATAATAAGAAGAGGATTCATAGCTTTCTGAGTTATTTCTCTTCTGCTCACAGCAAGTGTGATAAACTAGCTGGGTTATGTATTTCCATTAATTGCACTATAGTGTATTAATAATTAACATGAATTAATAATTATGCACAAGTTTAATCAGAGCAGTAAGCTATAATTCTTCTAATTAGACCAGGCAGTGTGTGTACACACATGTGTAAGCATGTATGTGCATGCACACACACAGAGCTACATACATGTATGCACCCGCATAAACACTTCAAAAGATGTGAACAACAGAAAGAACTCCATGGGGAATATTTCTCCAAAAGTATCATATAAATACTACATAACATTATGATATTAAAAATCATAACCCATAAAAATAAAAATTGAGGGTTGGAGAGATGGTTCAGCGGTTAAGATCACTAGCGGCTCTCCAGACTTTTGTTATTGGATAAACATGACTCATGGAACTAATGTACATAGGGTCATTCGATAAAATGGTACAAGTCTCTTTTTTACTTCATCTCCAGATTTTTGTGCGCTTTCTTTTTACCTATTTTAACGAGCAATCAGAAAGGAATCAGAAGCTGATTTCTACTTTCTTGCCACTCTGTAATGGGATCCTATGACTTCACTGCTGGTCAGAAGTAGGGGGCAATCCAATGGGCCACCGGCAGACATCCTCTGGTTAATAAACATAATGCCATGCTGGACCCGAAGGGAAATATTTGTGTGATTTGAATGACTCCTAATAACATTTTCAAAATAACTTGGTCATGCAACTGATGCACAAAACCATCCCAGAAGGCTCTTACTGAAACATATTGGCGTGCCTGTCTTCCTGCTGAATCCCCCTCCCAGGAGCCACTTCTCACAGCTGCTTCTTTTAAATATTTACTATACCTATTAGAAGCAAGAGTCTGTAGATTTAGGAATTCCCAGTTGGTCTAGCATGTTGTTACAAGATGAAACTTGAAAACAGACGAAGAATTGAGGACTATGGCATTTTAGTTACCTGACCAAAAGGACTGTTTCCTTTTTCTTCCCTGTTTGTGAAATCATTTGTAGAACCTGATCTTTTTCAAGAAATTTAACTCCACTCTTTGCAAGAATTGCTGCTTCATTCTTTTCCCTTCAATAGAAAAAGAAGAGGGCTAAGGTGATCTTGAAGTTGGGCCTGGCACCCATCGTGATTACTATACTAGAAATCTTAGATGGGGGACATGCAAGTAGAGTCACACGGATCATGGTTCATACCCGAGCTCTGATACCCACTCTGACTTAGAACTGCTTGTTGACTTCTCTGAGTCTCAGCTATCCTTCCCCTTCATCAGCCGCTTCCTACTTTCACCTTCAATGAAATAATGCCAGCAAAGCCAGGGGAAAAGAGGTGCTTGGTGGCAAGAATCAGCTCTTTCTGTGGATGAGAATGGTCAAACTGAAACTTGGGGAAGAAATTCTCTTTTCTTTCCTGCTTCTAATGAGACCATCACGTGAGTCTCGGGAGGACCCAGGGGTCTTAGACAACATGGTTGAGATAAAGAGGCCATATGGCTTGCTACTGGCAGCTTACAATTTGAAAAGTTTTGGCAGACTCCGGAGAGGAGAAAAATGATAGAAATTTCATCTTTGAAAGCTGAGAATCAGGTGGAAGGTGAAGGAGAAAGCAGGTAGAAGCAGATATTGCTTTGTCGTCCTGCATTCTGGCCTCTCTGATCCTGGACAAATTAATGCCAAGGTCCAAAATATTCTGGTATTTTCCTTAGAGACTTTCTCTGACCCTAGAACTCCCTTCTTTTCAGCAAGGAAGCGCTATTAGTGCATCAGGGGCTCCTACTAAACTTTAACTTACATTATTACTTTCCCATCTTTCCAGAACAATTAGAAACTTTGAGTCTCCTCTCACAGCTTAAAAATGATCTTCCTTCTCCCACGGGTAGTCTTCACTTCTGTGTATTTCCAGACAAAGCCAATCTTTTCCACAAACTTCCAGGTCTCTAACCCAGTTCTCCCTCTGAGTAACATTGTTGAAGTCAAGCCATTTTTCTGCTGGTCTTCTCTCCTTTGTTCCCACGATTCTCAATGAGTCCCAGAGCTCTGCCCATGTTTCAGGAGGTTCTGTTAACGGGGAGCAAATGCAATAGCTGTGGTTACACGAAATCCTCATTCACCTTAGATAAGTTGTTAAAGAGCCCCAACACCTGAAAGAAGATGCCTTAAAGCCCAATCCAGGTTCTCCCATTCATTTACCATTTGATTTGGATTCATGCAGCCCCTCTTGGGTCCTGACTTTCATCACCTCCAACAGGGTAGGCTTAGCCCGGAAAGTTAAAAGGTAGCTTTGTGGTGAGAGTAGACTTTGAGCTCTGTAGTGCAGTACTCGCGTCCTTATCCCTGTCAACAAACCCATAGTAGTGATGGCTTAGCCAAGGGTCCAAGCCACTCCGCAACAAAACAATCATTAACACAACAAGGGTGAGCAGGTCTGGGGGGTTCTGCTGAGCTCTTCATTCTTCATTCTTCCCAGTTGTTGTTAGACCCAAGCCAATTATCAAAAGCCAAGGTACCACTTTCTGGACTTTGTCAACCAGGGCCCGAATTGTTTATCTCTTCCCCACCCCTTAAGCAATTAGTAGTGCTTGCCCTTCTTAGAAAACTCCAGTAATTAAACAAAAAGAAAAGAGGGATGAGCCAGAGATCTGAGGAGACTTACAAGCCACGCTTTCCCTTCACATGGTTTTTGTCACTGGATTCCCTGCTCATGATTTCATATATCCCCAAACTTCTAAGTGTTTCAGCTTTAATATCCCGGTGGACTCATTTTTGTCACCAATCCTTGATATTCGTCTTACTGATGCTCTCATGTCAGGGAATGACACTTCTATGCAGAGAATTGTTTAAAGGTTGTTTAATGGAATAAGATCTGAAACCACTATTCATCAATTGTAAACCATATAAATAACATTCTATCGATACAATGAAATGTTATGCAATTGTAAAAAGAAATGAGGATGCAATGCATATACTGAGCTTGTAAGGTCCCCCAATACATTAAATTTAAAAATCCAAGAAACATTGTACTCAGAACACTATGAATTACACCAGGAATAAGACTAGATGTGTATCATACATTTGCACATGTTTATAAGCTATCTTTTGAGTGATGTGCAAAGGACTACTTAAAGTTTTTACCTGCTTAGGAAAACTAAATAAATATAACATCATCCTAGTCTTTTCTATATTTTACTGGCAAAGAATAGAAATCTGGATGATTCTCAACATTTCCTCCTTAGCATCAAATGCAGCAGAAGTAGATTCACTGTAGTCTCCACAGTCCTGGGCAGCAAAAGTAGATTCTCTATAGTCTGTACAGTCCCAGGCAGCGGGAAGGGAAGCCTTGTCAGTACTAGGATGATCAACATGTTTGTCTGTGGTTATCCTGAATTTAGGGCTGCAACTCCTAGAAAAAAAAAAAGCAGTACACCTCCCTGTTTCTCATCCCTCTGCTATAGCACTGAGCCAGCCATGAACTAAAGATCTCAAAAGTGGTGTGAATAGAGTCTCAGCCTCACAGTTCTCGCAGGGCACAAGTAACGCTGAGTGGCAGCTATATGCTCTGCAGGGTATCCTCATCTAACTGACAAGGAAAATGAGGCTCAGAGAGGTTAAGTGATTTGCCCAAGGTCACACAGCTAGTAAGTGCTGGAGCCAGTCTGTCTGACTCCTGCCCGGTCAACAAGACCCTGGGGAATGTAAAGCTTTCAGAGAAAGACTGGATCTGGCCTTTCTTAAAGCCCTAAAGCACCCAGAGTTGCATTTTAACTAAATCAAACACTGTGGCTCTGAATCAACTTTGGCAGGGCCATGTTGAGAAATGGATTCCTTCCCATTACCCCCACCCCCAAAACAAAGAGAATAGACGTTCTAGGTTTGGAGACCGAAGGAGTAAAAAAGACAGCCTCTGAAGCTGTCCTCCTAGTGAGAGTCCGGCTCTTATTGGGGAGTCATCATCTATCAACTCCAGCCAGCCTCCTTCCCAAGAGCAAGGCGAGCAAACAGAAGAGTAGCTAGCTACCAACAGGTACTGCTGCGTGGCGTGATGGATGTTTGGCTACTGTTTGATTGGGCGGGTGAGCAATTCAATTTGGCTATGCAATAGGGGCTCATTTTATGAGGAAAGGGCAAATAATCCCCCCAGAGCCTCACAAGCCAGAGCAGAAGAGACTGAGCAGCTAGCAGAAGCTTTGGGGACTTGGAAGGAAGATAAGAAAAGGTCATGGCCACAGCTGTGCTTGCCCTTTCTCAATTAAACATCAGGCAGCAGCTAATTGCCTGTCGGTAATCAGGAGCCCATTGAGGGATTTTAGATGTTTTCTAACTATGGAGCAAAAGAAATGCTCTCCATTGGTATTGACAATTAATTTATATGCGCCAAGCCTTTGAGAGTATGAGGAAGAAAATCTCCCTGGGCCTGGGTGTGGGAGTTTCTAGAAGTAATGGATTTAGGGGTTGGCTTACCAGACAGGGATCCAAAATGAAGTGAAGCTAAGTTTCCCAATACAGGCCCTGCTTACCTGTGCTTCTGAATCCTGCACTCTTGGGATTTGAGTGAAACTTAGTGGGTTTGTGGTGACTGAACTGTGGGGCTAGAAATGCGTCAACAACCTAAATAATCCCCCTAACAGTGCAGTCCCCCTTGAGTTCTCTGGGTTTTCATATTACAGCTGGCCGGAAAGACTAGGAGGCCTGGCTGCTGTGCGCTCAGGTCAAGAAGCATCACGTGGTGGGTGGTGGGCCTTGTCAGTACGTACGAGGACCTCTTTAACCCTAACGTCTGCCTACTGGGTACAACACAGATATTCACAACAGGAATATGACAGATTAGACAAGGAGGATTATGACTAGGCTCCATTTTATGAAATCAGTGATGTCCCTGTAAATCTGGTCATCAAGAAGATTTTGTTATTTACTGTCCCATCCCTTTGCTTCTTTTGTAAGTACCTTACAGATGTGTTTTTCTGACAACAACTTCTGTCCCAGGATGCTACAATCTCAAAAGGTTTACAAAGCAGAATATTATTTAACAGGAAAACTGCCAATTTATTTGATGATGTTTTAAGAAGAAAATACTTTGATAAATCATTTAAACAAAGCATGGAAAAAATACTTTCAATAAAAAGTAAAAGTAACAAAGAAACTAAGTTCAAAGATTTTCTTTTCCCATATGGCAGAATTAAGCTAGACAGTGTTACATAAATATGAATTCTAATTACTCTTCCAGTCACCCTTGGATTGTTATTTTTTTCTAAAAAAAAAAAAGCAGAACTTTCTTCATGCTCACCATGGAACACTGTGTCTCTAGAATGATAAGGATGGCTAGTTGCCCCTTGCGGGGAGGCTCATTAGAGCAGATCTGCTAATGACTCTTCAGAGCTGTTCACAGAACACAATCTAATTCTCAGCTATCTGTGGTCATGTCTTTTAGGGCAAAGTTTAGTGGGGGTTGGGTGGGGTTCGTGCTCACTCTGTCGTATACGTACTAATTAACCAGGCCTTTCCACTTTTCTTGTCAGAGGGAGACAAAGCAGAGTCCAGCAACCATTTATAATTGCGGGTTGAGAAAAGTAGTGGAGAATGTCGCAGCCTTCAGGTTTGCTGTCTGGCAGCAACAGATAGCACAGTGCATGGCTGCCCGGAGAGGGCAGTGAGGTGTGTGGTCCGCAAATGGGCAATGGCTGAGAAGCACTGGGGAGTTCTCCTGGGGCCTAGGTAGAGCTCACCCCTGACCACATCTCTCTGAAGGCTAGCTTTGCCTCTCCTCATTTCCTCACTGGCCTTTGGTTCAGTTTAGTAACCCCAAACAGGTAAAGCCATTTTCAATGCATCTATCTCATTGGCTTGTAGAAATCCAATGAAATTTGCTTCTACCTCTTCTATCATCTCGAGACTGCCTTAAAAATATGCATCAGTTTATTTTAAAGACTATGGTAAGCTTCTCTGAAGGGAACAGAGTTTGCGAAGAAAAGGACCGTGGCCACTTTTAGTTCTTAGACATCCGGGTTTGGGTATTCAGATATGTTCAACAGCTGACGAGCTAGAGCCTGTATTTAGACAGTCAGTAAGAAATCCTTACTGAGACATTATCTCTACTGTACATAAATTACGTTGACATTATCTGCCTCCAACTTGGTAGCATGTGTCTTACATGAATGGACTCCTTATCCATGTGCTCTAAACTTACTGTAACTCCTCTGAAGTGCTAGCAGCCCCAATTCAGATACTGTGAACTCTTTGCCTGGCAGCTAGCCATAGCTTGCAAACTGTTTTCTTTGCCTTAAAAAGTTTTTTTCCATTATCTGCTTTCATTGAAAACTTGCAAAACTTCGTATAATAAACCAGGGCTTGAAATTATGAATAAAGCTTCTATAAAAATTGTGTGCAGATTTGCAATGTTTTAGGTTTTCAGCGAACTAGGTACATTTCAAGGATTGCAATTGTTGGATCATACTTTGATTTACAAGAAACTGACAATCTGTCTTACAGAGTGCCTATAGCATTTTACATTCCTAACAAAAAATGAATGAGGGTTCTTATTGCTGCACATCCTTAGCACTAGTTGATGTTATTGGTCTTTTGAATTTTAGCCATTCTAGTCCATATGTAGTATATGTATAGATAAAATTTAAAGTTATTTTCTTCATGCTTGCTGAATAAGATTACAATATACATCCTAACTTACCAGAATCCATTTCTGATTTCTGATTTCTAGTGATATATACTCTATATGACATGGAGAAACTTTACTCCTACATAGACTTTGTAACTCTAATGTCTCCTTCATAGTGTAGTTTGATAGTCTCTCAAGTTGGGGTTGCATGGTGGGTTATTAAGGTGGAGAGATGGCTCACAATTAAGAGTACTTTATCCAGAGGAGCCAAATCCAGTTCCCAGCACTAACATAGGCTCCGGAGTAACCATTGCATTCATGATCATGCGCAAAAGGAAAGGATGTGGTATAAAGATAGATAAAATAGGAATTTGAAAAGGATAATTAAAATTTTCTTCTTGCTTATAGTTATATCATAAAATAGCTGGTAAATGCCTGAACTAAATATGAATTCTCTTGAGATATATGGCCAAGTTACAAAGCAAAAAATTCTAGGTTTAATAGCTCATTTTTAAAGTGAAGGTGTCGCCGGGCGATGGTGGTGCACTCCTTTAATCCCAGCACTCGGGAGGCAGAGGCAGGCGGATCTCTGTGAGTTCGAGACCAGCCTGGTCTACAAGAGCTAGTTCCAGGACAGGCTCCAAAGCCACAGAGAAACCCTGTCTCGAAAAACTAAATAAATAAATAAATAAATAAACAAATAAATAAATAAATAAAGTGAAGGTGTCTTTCAGAAGAGAAAGTAGGTGTTTAGATACCTGGTCATCTCAGTTACAGGTCTTTAAAAATAGGGGAAGGGAAAATAGTCAATAGATTTACAGTACCGCGTGTAAATTCCCTCCTGTGGAACAGGCCTCAAGTCTAATCAGAAAGTGGATTGGTTAGCTGTGTAACCTTAATGCCACTACTGCACTAGCAGACACATTCTGCCATGCAGGTCAGTATTATAGTATACAGAGTCCTAGTGCTGGATTAGACTGTTGGTGTCTTTTTCTCCCCAGCAGCTTTCATAGCTCCTTTTAACAACATGTAAGCTCAAAAGCAGCGAGAGGAAACGTGCATTTCCTGGCCACTTGAGGTTGATTTCTCTATGTCTTGTTTCCAAAGTGAGTGATGTCGCTAGCAAGAGGGTCTTACCATCTACTTAGGGTGCCTCTGGAGCCTCTTTGGCCGCTAACTTGCAGGACAGTATCCAGTGCCTAGCACCGAGGCTTTCATTTAATAATCCGGGCCTTCTGGGAGTAATCATCGTCCACCCGTGCAGGTTCCTTCTGCTTAGTCTCCTTCTGTATGTTATATTTGCGATTAACTTGTAAACTAGTGAATTTCTGTCAAATTTCTTCAGATATCCTTAGTTTGGATAGCCCACCCACGGTCGTCTTCTATCACCAATTCCTCTATCCACATTCAAACTTTTTTTAAAATAAATATTTATTTATTAATTATGTATACAATGTTCTGTCTGTGTGTATGCCTGCAGGCCAGAAGACCCCATTACAGATGGTTGTGAGCCACCATGTGGTTGCTGGGAATTGAACTCAGGACCTTTGGAAGAGCAGGCAATGCTCTTAACCTCTGAGCCATCTCTCCAGCCCCCCACATTCAAACTTTTAAGCTCAAGAAATCTCCCCTCTCCTTGCTCTCTCTGGCAAGCTCTCTGCACTGAGAAATATACCCTCCCAACACCTGTTTGCATAAGAATCTCAAATTCAAATGTTTGATGAAGTCACATGCTCTCATCTGAAGATGGCAGTGGCTACATGGTTCCAGCTAAGTGTTGCCATGCAAGAACGTAGGCCAACTTTTCCAGATGTTCTGCTTAAAAATAAATAAAAAGAAGTAAGTACCTGCATTTCTGGACATTTGTCTTTTAAACATTATCAATTAATTAAAAATGTTTAGGATAGACTAGTTAGGCTAAATAAAACACTTTGGCCACTTAATAGTAAATCCTCATTCTGATGAAGGTGATTTCACAGGGAAAAAAAAAGAAAAGAAAGAAAGAGCCTTGATTTGGTGAATTTAATTGTCTGGCTCTTTGTCCCATAATTTATAGGTTTGGTTCCCGATTAGTGTGAGTACTTCTGCAGTCTTTATGTCGGTTTGTTCTCTATAACATAACCAAGAGTGTCTTCAGCGGTGAAAATGATAAGTAGCCTCTGTATCCGGTAGGATCAGTCTGTTGTGCAATAAGTGGAAAATCATCGGCCAGAGCATGTGCTAAATAAAGAAAGTAATCAGAAGGTCATTGTCTTTTGGAGTCCTTTTCATGCTTGCTCTGTCACCATTTCATGAATCCCCTGAAGGCCTTGATAAGGAATTTATATTTGCTGCTAAAAATATTAGTAAGCTATTGGAGGCTTGTGATCAGTGAAGAGACACAATCTAACTTAATATGCTAAGAAGAATCCTCAAGAAGAGCTGATTGGAAGGTTCTCTCTAGGGCTACAACCTTGACAGTTAAGGAAAATCTACCTTTCTTGAACTTAGCCGTTTCCACCGCTGCTTGTACTTTCTCTGGATTGTCATTTTTGTATTTATACACGCATGTTCTTCTTCTCTCTCCCCTCACCACAAATGGAGATGTTCTTCACTGCTTTTGAGTAATATATCCTAAGGAACTTGAAGGCTATGCCACTGTGAGTGTTTTAGAGAAAAGAAACCAATGCCTTTTCTGGTGGAACTAATTTCCTTGTGTTCTTGCCTGGCCTACAGGCTATTATTCATCAGCTAGGTAGCAGAGATAGAATTTTCCAGATAAGTAATTTTCCCATCTGAGAGAACAAATAAACAATCTCGCAAGTTCATCTAACTTTTCTACTGCTATGCTTGTGTCTTTCAGAAGATCGTGAAGGAAGGACAGCTGCTTAAGAACTGTAACTCCTTCAAGAGATGGAAGCTAAGATATTGTATGATTCAAGGACAGAAGCTCCTCTTTGCACACCACCCTTCGGTAATTATAGAATCCTTTCATCTGCATTAGTGGCTGGGTGCCAAGGAATGTGTGAGTGCGGAGAAGGTCATCAATAAAGGAGAAGTTGAAAGCATCTATTCTTCCTGTAACTAATCCCTTTGGACCAAATGAGTGGTGTATTTTTCCTTTCCCCGTTCCTATGGCTCTTCATTTTCGTGGATTCCCCAGTTATTTTCTGTTTTGCTCTGTTTTTGTTTTTTCAAGGCAAGGTTTCTCTGTAGCTTTGGAGCCTATCCTGGAACTAGCTCTGTAGACCAGGCTGGCCTCGAACTCACAGAGATCTGCCTGCCTCTGCCTCCTGAGTGCTGGGATTAAAGGCATGCGCCACCACCGCCCGGCCCTGGTTAGTTTCTGTATGCAGAGTGGCCTACAAAATTTGTGGGGCCCAGTGCAAAATGAAAATGCAGAACCCTTTACTCAAAAACCAGGAAAAATATCATTAATGGTACTAACACAAAATGTTTCATATTTATACTAAAATATAAAGCATTGGCTTATGGTGTTTTATTTTGGGATTTAATGTTATTCTAGAAGATAATTTGTATAAAGCTTGCCATTTAATTTTCTTTTGCACCATTCCAGTTTTAAAATGTAAATATAAGAGCATTTAACTTATAAAAAGAACCACCATCATTATATAATTGTGTTAGTAGCTCTTACATTCATGTATATTTTGTTTCCAGCAGTATACAAAACTAGCTCTTTCTTTTTTAATTTTTTATATGTTCACATTCTGCCAACACTTTCTGAGTAAATGGAAAAGGCACAGTGGTTTGCCCCCAGCTTTCCTAGTCCTTCAGTGCCATCCTTTTCAGCATTAATGGTTGCATAATACAAGGACAGATGAGGAATAAGAATGAATAGAATAGGGCTCCTCAGTTGCTTGTTTCTAAAAAAAAAAAAAAAAAAAAAAAAAAAAAAACCACTGCGTTTGATTTGTGTTTGTAGCAAGTCGTGGCTCCAACAGAACGTGTAGACTAGCAATACCCACAACTGCTCAGTCATAGACATAGCATACTTTGTACTTGCCTTACCACCATGATGGGATTCACTGGAATTCTAAGTGCAGACATATGATAATACAAAACAGGAGTGAACGTGCAGGTGACATAGGCTTCCTGTATTCATGTCACAGCCCATGGTCTTATTGGGCTTTATTTACAAAACACAAACCCCAAACTCAAATGATCAGGGATTTAAAGGTGGCGATAGCAAAGCTTTAGACCAAATCCTAGGCTGTTCTGAGCATGGAGTCTTATATGCCAACACAGGTTACATAGTGGTCAACTAGCCTTGTCTGTATTGACGGTACTGATGCTCTGCTGCTAGCTGAGCACTCTCTACCGCATCAGATCTACCAGGAGACACAGGCTCCAGACTGGCTATGACAAGGACATAGTCAAAGGTTGCCACCCAATAAATTAGGGCTTGATAATACTTATACTGCAAATTGCCCAGGCAGGGTGTATTTTGTTATCTTATCCAGCACTAAGTTTATATTTGGGCAAGTCTGCTGAGCAACCCAAGCCTTGCTCCAAGTCTACCGAAAAGTTTTTGGAAAGTTGTGTTTCTATTTCATTTGTTTTATACTTGCCACATGCCCTGTCTACAGAAATCATGTGCCTATATAAATCTTAGCCCTCAAGACAAACAAATGGTTAGATCGTAACTGCCAAGAATGTTTGTCAGTGTATGTGTGTGTGTGTGTGTACCTTTTAATGTCTGTTTGCCTAATTAGTCAGATGGCTTCTTACCGTTCTCCTTCTCTATCTTCCAGTTTGCGCACTTTGAAACAATTGATCTGTCACAAGTTGTCTTGGCAGAAAGCAGCTGGAGAAATCTTGACCACGGTTTCTGTGTAAGTAAGATGGAGAATGGCTGGCTGTGCACGGGCGGGGCTAGCTAACAAATAGCATTGTTCTATCTGTTTGTTCCATTTTGGGGAACATTAGGGTTAACAAGTCTTCTTTGATTGCAAAATGTTATTATTTATACAAATTTCCGCTAGCCTAATGATGGCGAGGACAGTGAGTACTAACCATGCTCTCCATTAAAGGCTGCTAGAAAGCCAAGCTGACTTCAAGGGACAAGGGGCCTTTGACTACTATGGCATTCAATCAGTCTTCTTGGTAAAGGTGGTTTAGAAGTATCATTGGGGGGAGTTTCGAGAGACTGATAAGCCATAGGAAAAAAATAGAATAACCAAGGTGCATGACATAATTTCCCCTGGCACGGTAGGTCATCCGCAGTAAAATCTAGTCCATGGTGAGGTTACGGATGAGAGTCGTTCTAAGAAAGCAGAAGTTTTCACGGCTTAGTGTCCCTGAGCCGTTGTACCGCTTTGGTCATTCACGTATATCTAAACCAGAATAATCACTTCAAAGCATCAAGTCCACTAGCCCTGAATGCTCCTTCCCACGGTCTCCAAAATTGTTTTTGCCAGCCCCATCAGTTGGTTCCATTAGGGTTCAGCTTGAGGCTAGGCTATCCTTTATCTTAGTGAAAGTACAGGGCTGCTGCACAGCAGATCAACTAAGAATTGGATTGAAAACAAAGAGTGACTGAGGTTATTCATTGTCCTAACCAGTTCCTATGCCTATCTGCCGCAAAATCTAGCACTACCTGCAAAAGGAGACCAAAATTGCATGTTAGTATGGTTATCGCTAGCATCAGTTTGAGGCATTCATCATAAAATAACAAGCAGAGCCCCTGAAGCGATGACTGACATGATAGCCAATTGTATTCTCTCTTACTATCTGCAAAAAATACAACTTCTGCTTCTGGCTGCATCATTAAGACCTTCAGAACTGAAGCAGTGAGGTGGCTCACCAGGCAAAAGAGTTTGCCATGCAAGCTCAATGATCTGAACTCAATCCCTGGATCCTGTCTAGGAAGGAGAGAACCAACTCCTAAAAATTGGCCTTCACACATGGTCTTTGCCACATATACACCTACACTCACATACATACATGTGCGCATCATTCACACACACAATGATAGATAGATAGATAGGTAGAAAGATAGATAGATAGATAGATAGATAGATAGATAGATAGATAGATACGTAGGTAAATAGATAAAATATGACCTTCAGTGTGGCTTTGATACTATTCCTGGCAAGGTTCTTCCACTTATTTCTCCCTGCCAATGATAAAGAAAGAAGCTGGATTTTTTTTTTGACATCTGGTATGGCACACAAACAGCAAGAGAGGGACTCTATTGAAGTAAATACACTTTCCCTACTTTCCATAGAACAGCAGTGAGCAAGTAAACACTTTAGGCAAGCTCCTTTGAGAAATGGATGACCTGTAGCTTAGTGTTTAAGAGCATGGACTCAAGAGTCAAAGAATCTGCTTTCATTTTTTAACTTCTGGATGACTTTAGTTATTTAACTGCCCTTCTCTTCGTTTTCCTAGCCACAAAAGGGGAACAAATGCAATGTCCATCTCATGGGACTATAATAAAGACTGAAAGAATATTCCTAAAAACGCATCAGAATAGTGTTTGGCACACATGAGGTGGCAATAAAATATTGATTATTACTATTTTAATTATTACTGTCTTGAATAGCTCTGAGAGCAGCTGAGGGTGGCTCTGGAAACTTAGGTCTTATATTCAAGCAGTGGCTGGGAATATACTTGGTACCTATGTCTAATTTTGTGGAGAATTGGCAGACTCAGGGCAGGGACCTTTGTTGGTGAAAAGCAACTAATAACATGATGTTTTGTTTAGATTATCACACCAGATCGAAAAATCTCCTTGGTTGCACCCAGTCGGAAAGACATGGAAGACTGGATTAACGTCATAAAAACTGTCCAGCAGGGAGAGACCCAGAAGGTAAGGCAACTGGTGGCGAATACACACGGCTCTGGGCAGAGTGTGTAGTCTCAAGGGAATACATTAGGGAAGTCGGTTCTCAAGCACAGACCTGCTCAACTGGGAGCAGAGACTGGCCAGCCGGGAAGTAGATAGACATCATTTGGAAACCTGTTGAGAACTCCTCACACAAATAGGAAAAATTCAGTTGGGCTGAGACTCTGGTAAGCATGTAGCTTAGACTCCTCTGTATTGCTAGATATGTCATGTTACATCCAGTAAATGAAGTCCATGACATGTATTTATGCAGTTAACTTAAATGTCCCATAATTGTTAAGAAAGTTGCAATTAGCAGTTTTAATTCCTGTCTTCAGAAGAATAATAATAACACTTCAGGAAAGTGAAGCTGAGAAAGAGGAAGGAGTCAGATCAGGAGAAATAAGCACTCTATTTAAAAAGAACTCCAGGCTATGTAATCAGCCCACCTCTGTTTCTGT
Source organism: Alexandromys fortis (assembly GCF_014885135.2). Lineage (NCBI taxonomy): Eukaryota > Metazoa > Chordata > Mammalia > Rodentia > Cricetidae > Alexandromys > Alexandromys fortis. The sequence goes on from NW_026068001.1 coordinate 216,777, forward strand.
TTTCTATCTATCACAAAAGAAATGTAGAAGTCAGGAGAAGAAGCTTATCCCCCACAGCTCATCAGGGGCCTTTTTCTCCTTCACTGTCTCTAAAATAATCAGGGCTACTATGCAGACTGTGAGATCTGGCCTTGGCTAGCCCTTCTGTAATTCTACCATAATTCTAATCTATGGGCGTTGCATGATGGAAAGGATCTTATTTACTTAGAAAAATGTCTATATTATAGAGACGCCAAGTAAAATTTTTGGATAAATATTACTGTAAATCGAAGGGAAATTTTGAAGTCAGTTTTGAGTGCGATTGATACAAAGTCCATCCATCCTAAAGCAAGATTCTTCTCTGAAAGTCATAGCAATAGAGGAGCAAAATGAATATAGCCTTTAAAAAATCTTCAGTAGCCAGGCGGTGGTGGCGCACGCCTTTAATCCCAGCACTCGGGAGGCAGAGGCAGGCGGATCTCTGTGAGTTCGAGACCAGCCTGGTCTACAAGAGCTAGTTTCAGGACAGGCTCCAAAACCACAGAGAAACCCTGTCTCGAAAAACCAAAAAAAAAAAAAAAATCTTCAG
>NW_026068001.1:218581-294571 GCF_014885135.2 Alexandromys fortis
ACACACCAGTTCTGGTGTCAAATGTGTTGGGAAAAAGATAGAATTCTGGTTCCTGAGCCCAGTGAGTGTTTAGGTAGTTAGGGAGACAAGATATACACAAACATGCTAGTACTGAAGTTAGTTCTCAGCTAAACAGATATTAAAGTAGTATAGGGATGCAGAAGAGGAATGGATATTCATGTCTTCTAGGAAGAATTAGTAGAGAAAAAACTTGAGTTTGACCCTGAAAGATAAAAGGGACTTAATTAGTGGCAAGGGTTTGGGTCACCAGGGAGTCCTGAACATGGAAACTGCTATAAGAAAAAAAAAAACTAATTACCAGGAAAAGAGAATCTTCTTAAAATACAATGAAACATGGCTGGGAAATGTTTAGGAATATGGCCACGACAAGCAGGGTCAGAGAGGTGAACTGGTGCTAATGGCAGATGTTCTTCCATGCCAGGCGAAGGAGGGAAGACTTACAATAGGATGACATTTCAATTGAAAGATTGAAGAGAGAGAGTTGTTCACTTTAGAAATACACACTGGAGCCATTGGGGAGATTGCTCAGTGGCTAAAGCTTGCTAATGAGTGTGAGAACCTGAATTTGGATACCAGGACCCACATAAAAAGTCTGACATTGCGGTATATTCTGTCAACTTAGAGGTGCAGAGGCAACTGAATCCCAGGAGTTAATTCACCAAACAGTGTAGCTAAGACGGCAATGCTTAGGTTGAGTGAGAGACCCTGTCTCACAAAATAAGTTAGGGAGCACTATACATGTAGATACCTGATGGCCTCCTCCACATTTGCACATAGGTACACCTGCACGTATGTATGTCACATATGTACAAACGTGTACACCACACACACATACACAAAATACAGAAGGGATTAGACAAGGGGAAAACTAGAGGCTAGAACTTCAGGGAGGAAGCTATATATCACCTCAAGCAAGACAAAGTTAAGTCCCAGAAGGATGCTAGAAAATATAGTGGAGTAAGAAGAGAAGCTAAATACAAGAAAAAGCCAAAGTGGGCTAGGGATGGAAGTCAGTGGTAGAACACACCATGTGAGAGGACTTTGGTTTTTTTTTTTAATATTTATTTATTTATTTATTTATTTATTTATTTATTTATTTATGATTTCTGTCTCTTCCCCACTGCCGCCTCTCATTTCCCCCCTCCCCTAGTCAAGTCCCCCTCCCTCGTCAGCCCAAAGAGCAATCAGGGTTCCCTGCCCTGTGGGAAGTCCAAGGACCACCCACCTCCATCCAGGTCTAGTAAGGTGAGCATCCAAACTGCCTAGGCTCCCACAAATCCAATAGGTACAGTAGGATCAAAAACCCATTGCCATTGTTCTTAAGTTCTCAGTAGTCCTCATTGTCTGCTATGTTCAGCTAGACCGGTTTTAACCCGGGCTTTTTCAGACCCACATCTCCAGCATTGAAGGCATATGGTAGGAAAAGCATTTTGGACAGGGAAGTAAGATTCCAACAATGTTCTAAAGGCCCAATCTTAGAAATTTTCCTTTGTGGCTTTTCATTTTTTCCAATATATTTAAAATAGATTCATTTCTCATACAATGCATCCTGATTACAGTTTCCTATCCCTCTACTCCTCCAAGTTCCTCCCCACCTTTCCTCCCATCCAGATCCACTCCCTTTCTGTTTCTTATTAGACAAAAACAGAGGTAACAATAAAATGTAATAAGAGAAAACCAAAAAAACCCATAACACCTAAGTTGGACAAGACAAACAGCAGAAGAAAAGAGCCCAAGAGAAGGCATAAGAATTAGAGACCTACTTATTCACATACTCAACAGTCCGGTAAAAACACTAAAGCAAAAACCATAAAATATACACAGAGGAACTGATGCAGTCCTATGCTTGCTGCTTTGGGCTCTGTGAGCGCATATGAGCTTTTCTCAGTTGATTTAGAGGGCCGTGTTCTCCTGGTGTCCTCCATCCCCTCTGGCTCTCACACTCTTTCCACCACCTCTTCTGTGGAATTGCCTGAGCTTTGCAGAGAGAGAGAGAGAGAGAGAGAGAGAGATGTGATGGTGATATCTCATCTAGAGCTGAGTGATCCAAGGTCTCTCCTTGCACAATATTGAACATTGAAGTGATTCTCAGCCATTTGAGTTTCCTCCATTAAGAATTCTGTTTAGATTTGTACCCCATTTTTATTGGATTAATTGTTTTTTGATATCTAGTTTCTTGAGTATAGATATAGATAGATAGATAGATAGATAGATAGATAGATAGATAGATAGATAGGAAATTAGTCTTCTATTGAATGATAAATTTCTTTGCCTTTCTGTAGGCTGCCACTTTGTCCATATAGCATTGACCTTTGCCATGTAGAAGCTTTTAGTTTCAAGAAGTCCCTTTATTAATTGTCCATCTTAGTGCCTGCACTAATGTTGTTCTATTCAGAAAATCTTTTTCTGTTCCAGTGCATTCAAAGCTATCCCCCACTTTATCTTCTATCAGGTTCCATGTATCTCGTTTTATGTTGAGGTCTTTGATACACTTGAGTTTTGTGAAGGGTGGTGAATATGGATCTGTTTGACTTCTTGTTCATGTGGCCATCCAGTTTGACCAGCACCATTTGTTGAAGACACTGTCTTTTCTCCAATGTGACTTTCTGGCTTCTTCATCAAAACTCAGTTGTCAATGGTTGTTTGACTAGATGGCTGGGTCTTCAGTTCCATTCCATGGATCAACATCCCTGTTTTTGTACCAATACCATGTTGGTTTTGTTACTATAGCTCTATAATGAAATTTGAAATCGGAAATAATGATACCTCTAGAAGTTCTTTTATTGTTAAGGATTGTTTTAGCTATCCAGGGTATTTTGTGTTTCCATATGGAGTTGAGAATTAGCTTATCAAGATCTATGAGGAATTGTATAGGAATTTTGATGGAGACTGCATTGAATCTGTAGATTGCTTTTGGTAGAATGGCCATTTTTACTATGTTAATCTATGAGCATGGGAGACCTTTCCAGCTTACATTTTCTTCAAAGACTTGAAGTTTTTATCATGCAAGTCTTTAACTTTCTTGGTTAGAGTTATCCCAATCTATCTTTATATTATTATAATATAAAAATATATTATTTACAGGCATATATACATTTTATATTATTATATTGTATATTATTTACAGGTGTTACTTCCCTTATTTCTTTCTCAGTCCATTTGTCATTTGTATATAGGAGGGCTACTGGTTTTTGTGAGTTAATTTTGAATTGAGCTACTTTGCTGGAAGTTATCAACTGTGGACATTTTCTGGTGGAATTTTTTTGGATCACTTGTGTATACTATCATATTATCTACAAATAAAGATATTTGACCTTTTGAATTTGTGTCCCCATTACCTCCTTCAACTTTCTTATTGCTTTAGCTAAGACTTCAAGTACTATATTGGCTAGGTATGAAGAGAATGGACAAGTTTGTCTTGTTTCTGACTTAAGTGGAATTGCTTTGAGTTTCTTTCCACTTTATTTGTTGTTGGCTATGGGCTTACTGTGAACTACCTTTATTATGTTGATGACTATCCCTTGTATCCCTGATCACTCCTGGGACTTTTATCATGATGGTGTGTTAGATATTGTCAAGGACCATTTCTGCATCTGATGAGATTACCATGTGGTTTTTGTCTTTCAGAATTTTATATGGTGGATAACATTTATATGTTAGATTATGTTATATGGTAGATTACAGGAAGCATCCCTGCATCTCTGGGATAAAGCTTGATCATGGTTGATGATCTTTTTGATGTGTTTTTAGATGTGGCTTACTAGTATTTTATTGAATATTTTTGCAAATGTGCTCTTTCTTTCTTGTGTTTTTATATGGTTTGGGTATCAGAGTAACTGTGGTCTCATAAAATGAATGGTCAATGTTCTTTATGTTTCTATTTTATTCAATAATTTGAGGAGTATTGGTGTTAACTCTTTTTTGAAAGCCTGGTAGAATTCTGTGTTAAAACAATTAGGTTCTGAGCTTTTTATGACTGAAAAAAAAATTAATGACTTTTTTTATTTCACTGAGAATAATATGTTTGTTTAAATTGTCTATCTGATCCTGATTTAAGTTTGGTAAGTGGTATCTATCAGAAAAATTAGCCATTTCTTTTAGATTTTCCAATTCGATGGAATATAGGTTTTTAAAATACATCCTTAAAAAACAAAAAAATATGCCTTATGATTCTCTGGATTTCCTTGGTGTCTGTTTTTATGTCTCTTCTTTAATTTCTGAATTTGTTAGATTTTCTCACTCTGTCTTTTAGTTAGTTCGGATAAAGGTTTGTCTATCTTGTTGAATTTTCTCAAATAATCAACTGTTTGTATCATTGAGTCTTTGTATTGTTCTATTTGTTTCTATTTTATCAATTTTAGCCCTCAGTTTGATTACTTTTAACCATCCATTCCTTTTGAGACTGATTTCTTCTTTTGTTCTAGAGTCTTCAGGCAGGCTGCTAAGTTACTAGCGTGAGAGCTCTCCATTGGTTTTTCTTTTCTATGTAGGCACTTAGTGCTATGAACTTGCCTCTTGCAATGGCTTTCATGTGTCCTATAAATTTGGATATGTTTTATGTTCATTTTTATCCAATTCTAGAAAATCTTTAATTTCTTTCTCTATTTTTGTATTGAACCAATTTTCATTCAGTAGTGAGTTGTTCAGTTTCCATGAGATTGTAAGCTTTCTGTCATTTCTGTTGTTGTTGATGTCCAATTTCAGTCTGTGGTAGTATGATAGGAAGCAGGCTGTTATTTCAGTTTTCTTGTATCTGATGTGACTGGCTTGGTATTTGAGTATTTGGTCTGTTTTGGAGAAAGTTTCATGAGACACAGAGAAGAAGGCATATTCTTTTGTGCTTGAGTGAAATGCTTTGTAAATATCTGTTAGGTCCATTTGTTTTATAACATTAGTTAGCTTCGGCATTTCTGTTTAGTTTTTGGTTAGATGATCTGTCTGTTCAGCGTGGGGTATTGTGAGGGTCAATGTGTGAATTGAGCTGTAGTAGTGTTTCATTTACAAACGTGGGTGCCCTTGCGTTTTGGGCATAGATGTTAGAATTGCAGTGTCCTCTTGGGGGATTTTTCCTTTGATGACTATATAGTGTCCTTCTCTATCTCTTCTCACTAGTTTTGATTGGGTCTATCTTGTCGTATTAAAGTAGCTACATCAGCTTTTTCATTAGGTTCATTTGCCTGGAACCTGCAGTAGCCACACCTGTCAGGTTCACATAAAACTTCCCAAGAGGAAACATAGAGCCACTATACTCTCCTAAAAACGGAGAAGAAACAAAAACCAAAGAACAAAACACCCACCCAACAAAAACAAAACTGATATCTGTATCAGTATCTAGAACTGTAATCATCCCAATCTCAGATGCCTAGTCACCAGCAAAAACACAATCAGCAGAAACCCTAATACAGCAGGACCCGAGTATTCCAGTATAACTAGAATAAGAAAAAGATCTTAAAACAGTCCATATGAGGATGATAGAAGACCTTAAAGAGAAAATTGAATAAATACCTTAAAGAAATCCAGAAACACACACACACACAGAGAGAGAGAGAGAGAGAGAGAGAGAGAGAGAGAGAGAGAGAGAAATGAATAACACCATTCAAGACCTAAAAAATGGAAATAGAAACAACAAGGAAAACCCAAACAGATGGAATTCTGGCAATGAAAGAATTTCTGAATTCAAGCAGGAACTATAGAGACAAAGTTCACCAACAGAACACAATAGATGGAAGAAGGAATCTCTAGTGTTGCAGGTGTGAGAGAAGAAAGATACATTGGCCAAAGAAAATAAGATACATTGGCCAAAGAAAATATTAAATCTAAAAATCTCCTGACACAAAATGTCCAGGAAATCTGGGACACAGTGAAAAGACAAAAATCTAAGAATAATGGGAATAGAGAAAGAAGAAACACAGCTTAGGTTCCAGGAAATATGTTTAAGAAAATTATACAAACCTAAAGAAGGAGATGCCTATAAAGGTACAAGAAGGATACAGGTTACCAAATAGTTTTCACCAGAAAAGGAAGTCCCTTCAGCACATAATAATCAAAACTTACATAACAAAGAAATAATATTAAAAGCTGCAAGCAAAAAAAGACTTAGCCACATAAAAATGAAGACCTATTAGAGTTACACCTGGTATCTCATTGGAGACTCTAAAAGCCAGAAAGACCAGGACAGATGTGTTGCAGACTCTCAAAGACCACAACTGCCAGCTGAGACTACTATACCCAGTAAAACTTTGAATCACTATAGATGGAGAAAATAAGATATTCCATGATAAAACCAAATTTAAGCAGTATCTACCTACAAATCCAGCCTTACAACAGTTGCTATGAGATAAACTCCAACCTATAGACATTACTGCTTCCAAGAAAACACAGGGAATAAATAATCTCAGACCAGTATATTAAAAAGAGGAGAAACACACACACACATACTAACACACACCACTACCACCACAATCGCCGCCACCACCTACAGCAAAAACAAAACAACAGGAATCAACATTCATTGGTCATTGATACCTCTCAATATCAATGGTCTTAATTCCTCAATAAAAAGACATAGACTAACAGAATGAATGCAAAACAGAATCCATCCTCCTGCTGCAGGCAAGAAACACACTTCAACATCAAGACTAGACATTACTGCAGGGCACAGGGTTGGAAAAAGATTTTCCATGCATATGGACCTAAAAAGACTCTTCTCCCCTCCCCCCCCCCAGCATTCTGTGGTTGTCTATAGTTCTTTGTATAGGATTGAGGCCTCTTGGGCTTTCCTACTTTGTCCACGTTACCTTGTCGGCAATTCAGCTCAGATTTGACAGTCCTGGTGAGAGTTTATGGGTGTAGCTTCTTCCATTCCTAGGAAACATAACCCCACAGCAAACTCCCTGTTCCTTTGGCTCTTAAAAACTTTTCCCCACCTCTTGCACAATTAAGATATGTGTATGTGCATGTAACAACATTATTTCATGAAAAGAGAAGCTATGTGTTTGAAAAAGATCAAGGAGGGGCTTGGAAGGAGGACAGAGAAAGGGATATTGATGTAATTATAATATGATCTCAAGAAATAAAAGAAATAATTATTTTATTTTTTTTTTAAATTTTTGATCAGGAGCTTACCAAGCTGCCCAGGCTAGCCTTGAATTCATTTGGTAGCCTAGACAGACCTTAGACTTGTGATATTCCAGTCTCCATAGAAACTGATACTAAAGCCCTATATTCCCAGTCTCAATAACTCTAACTCTATATGGTAGTTCTGCTTTTAATTTTTTGAGAAATCTCTATGCTGTTTTTTCAAACTGGTTATCTTAATTTGCATTTTAATAAATGACTTTTCAAAACTCCCTTTGTTCAGTATCTTTCCAATACTTTGTATCTCTCATTTCTTTTGATCAGGGCATTCTTTTTTTTTTTTTTTTTTTTTTTTTTGTCAAAGCCTCCGTTTATTAGGATCATGGTTGCTGCTTATATAGCCCCTGAAGGGTAGGGAAACTGAACTCTGCGTGTTCCAGGTCACGTAGGCCAGGAGGTAGGCCAAGAAGTCACAAGTTGCCACACCTGGTTCCCTGGATAGCTGGAATGTGAGGCGGGTTCCGCTAACAGATTAGCAGTTAATTGGCTGTGGGGCAGGTTCTCAATAGAACATAATTATGGGTGTGAGGTTCCCTGCAGACTCCCCAGGGTGATGGTTTCTGTAATGATTTTTAGAGGGGAAATGGCTCCTGACATATTCCCCCTCTCTTATATAAAGGCAAGCAGTTATTAAGTGGAGGGCACCAAGTCAGAGCAAGAATAGGATGCTATCTTACCAAGGTTTGATTTGCATTTAGTGTTTAGTGATACTGAGCATTTTCAATTGACCTTCACAAAAAGGTCTGTTCAGGTCTGTTGACCTTTTAAATGACTGTGTTTTATTTTTTATTTTATTTTTTATTAGTTTCTTTTAGGGAACTAAAATATAATTACATTGTTTTCCACTTTTATTCTTCCCAGAAATCCTCTTTTGTACCCCACCTTGCTTCTATATATATATGTGTGTGTGTGTATGAAAAAGGCTATTATATATGTGTGTGTTTGTGTGTGTATACACACATATAGGATTATTTTCTTAATATTTTTCTTAATATTTTTGATAGATCATTATTAGCATATAGAAACACAAATGATTCGTGTATTCTAACTTTATACTCACCATTTTTAATGTTTTTTTCTAGTCTAAGGGCAATGGATATAGTAGGATTAGATCATCTATCCATCTATCTAACTACATATATCAGAAAATTTAGGGTTGCTAATTTGTATATGATTTCAGAGCTGGATAGTTAGTATTAGATAACTAATTAGGGTTTAATCCTTGGATAAGATTATTTCTCCTGTTCTCAGCAGTTCTTAGTTGCCTGTGGGTCTTCATTTATGGGTGGGGCCTCACAAGATTTCCCATTTCTATTGGTGCTGTTATTGCTCAGGTTTTGTTTAGGCAGCCATATTATTGAGGCATCAGGGGTGAGCTTCCCTGTCTTTTCTGGGAAATGCAATCTCACAGTAGATTTTCTGATCCTTTAGCTCTTAAAAAATTTTCCCCATCTTTCCACCTCCTCTTCCTGAATGTATCCTGAGCCTTGGATGTAGACGTGTTGTTAGTCTATAGCTCTTGCAGGGAATATTGTCTGCTTGAGTAAAATAACGTCATTTGAATTATGTATATACATAGACTTACTTGTATTGTGTGTGATTTAAGTAAATTAATAGTAATACGATTCCGTATGGCTTTTTAGACCTCCTTGATGCTATTTATCCTCCTCCCTCCCTCTCCTTTTGCATTGATCTCCTTCCCCCATTGCAATTAACAGAACCTCATTTGATCTACCTTCCCCTTCCATGTCACTTGTATCATTTTATATTCCCCTCTAGTGGTACACTTATTTTCTTTGCTTTTAATTGATCTTCTTACATATTTTGGGTATTATCTCCTCCTCAGATTTACAAATATGTTCTCCCATTTTGTCCACTTTCACTCACTTGGTTTCTTCTGCTATGTTGAAGCTTTAGTTTCATATCATCCCTTAGTCTATTTTTCTTTGGTGACCTGTGCTTTCAAGGTCATGTAAAGAAAGATGATGTCCAAAATCATGCTGTGTCTTCTAGGGTTTTAGTAATTTTATAGTTTTGGGTCTTTTATTTGCTTCTTTTACTTATTTAGACTTGACTTGATTTTTGCATATGATAGAAATGTCAAATTTTATCCCTCTGCATATTGATTGATATATAGTTAAGATGCCCTTTCTTCATATTGTGTTCTAAAAAACCTTTGCCAAAACTTGATCATAAGTGCATGGGGTCTATTTTTGGGTTTCCTGTTTTATTGGTTTATATTTTTAATGCCAGTGCCATGCTGTTTTGATTATAATCACTTTATGTTTTCAAATCAAGGAGTATGATGCTGCTAGCTTTGTTCTTTGTTTCAGAATTATTTTTGGGCTCCATACAAGTTTAAAGTAGTTTATTCCAGCTCTGTGGATGTAATGTTTAAATTTCCATAGAGATTGTGTTGAATCTATGGACTGTGTATTATTGACATTTTCATAGTATTAATTCTGTAACCTAAAAACATGTATCTTTTAATTTATTTCTGTTTCTTTGATTTATTTCACTACTGTGTAATACTTTTCACTATATAGATCCCTTACATCCTTGGTTATATTTATATGTAAGAACTAAACTTTAAACTTGCTTTTATAAGTATGACTATTTTCTTAATATTTTTGGTAGATAGTTATTAGCATACAGAAACACAAATGATTTTGGATTCTGATTTTGTATCCCACAACTTTACATAATTCAACATTTTTAATGTTTTTTCTAGTCTAAGGACAATGGATATAATAGAATCATCAGCAAATAGAGACAATTTTACATTTTCCTTTTCTATTAGAATGGTTCTTAGTTCTCTCTCTTCCCCAATTGCCCTGCTAGGACTTCCAGTACTGTGCTGAAAAGGAGTGACATTTGGCAATCTGTTTTGTCCTTGATCATAGAGAGAAAGCTTTCCGCTCTTCACTGTTGAGAACTGTGTTATCTATGGATTCGTCATAAATGGCCTTTGTTATGTTTGGGTACACTCCTCTTGCATATAACCTATTGAGATCTAGCTAGCAGGGATGCTGCATTTTGTCGAATGCTTTTTCTGCATCTGTTGAGATGGTCCTACTAATTTTTACTTGAATTTGTTAAAATAATATATAGCACATTTGTTGATTTGAATATGCTAAACTACTTTGAATCCCAGTGAGGAAAATTCCACTTGATTGTGGTTATCAAACTCAGTTTTTTGCATTTTGTTGAGGATTTTTGCATCTATCATCATCAGAGATATTGGCCTGTAAGTTAATTTATTTCTTATAATAGTCTTTCTATTATTTTAGCGTCAAGGAAATGCAAGCCTTGTAGCACGAGTTTCTGAGTATCATTCATTCTTTGATTCTATAGATGATTTTAAGAAACTTGTTTAGTATTTCTTGTGGTTCTGAGGCACAAACTCATGCTTCATGCACTCAAGGCAATAAGTTTACTGCTGAATTACAGCTACATCCCTTCTTTCTATTTTAAATATTTGATAGAATTAGGCAGTGACGTTCTCTGGGCCTGGGATGCTCTTTGGTAAATGACTTTTTATTATCTATTCATTTCATTACTTGTCATTGTTCCTCTCTGATTTTCTCTTATTCATGATTCAGTCTTACTAGGGTGTATATATCTTGGAATTGATTCATCTGCTTCTTATTGGAGGTGATGTTACTGATAAACTCTGTTTGACAAAGGCCTACTTTCCATTGCACAGGTTTTGTGCTGTCTCTTCACATGACAATGGAAAAGGGAGACAATTCTGAAGGTTCTTATATAGGAACTAATATTATTCATTATGGCTCCACCCTGAGAACATAGTCATTTCTCAAAGGCTCTCTGGTAATACAGCCACATTGAGAGTTGGGCTTTCAGTAGAGTATGTGTGTGTGCGTGCATGTGTGTGTGTGTGGGGGGGAGTTACACAGCTATTCAATCCATTGAGAGTAAGAGTCTGATTGGAGCAGTGGAGTGTGTATTTTAGAGATGATAAAAATTAAACACAAATATCCAACAATTAGGCCCTGAGAAGTTTAGGACAACTAACCTTTCTTAGCAATTTGTATGCCTGCGACAGTGTTGAATCTGTCTTCAAATTTGATTTATTTATGTATTCTTATTTTAAAAAAAAGTCTTTTTATTTTACATATCAACCTCAGTCCACTCTCCCCCCTGCTTCCCCCCTTCTCCCCACCCCACCCCCATCCACTCCTCAGAGAGGGTGAGGCCTCCCATGGGGAGTCAACAAAGTCTGTCACGTCACATCATTCGAGACAGGACCAAGCCCCCTGCTCCCCGCATGCCCCCACGCACCTCCCTGCCCCCCCCCCGTATCTAGACTGAACAAGGTATCCCTTCAAAGGGAATGGGCTCCAAAGAGCCATTTCATGCCATAGAGATAAATATTGGTTCCACTGCCAGTGGTCCCACAAATTGCCCAAGCCACACAACTGCCACCCACATTCAGAGGGCCTAGTTCAGTCTCCTATACAGGATCCCCAGCTGTCAGTCTAGACTCAGTGAGCTCCCACTAGCTCAGGTCAGCTGTTGCTGTGGGTTTCTCCATCATGGTCTTGATCCCTTCGCTCATATTATCTCTCCTCCCTTTCTTCTACTGGACCCCAGGAGCTCAGTCCAGTGCTTAGGTGTGGATCTCTGTATCTGCTTCCATCAGTTACTGTCAAATTTGATTTTTAAAAATTCATATCAGCAAATAGAAATACCTGTAGTGACATCCTATGCCAATCCATGGCTGCTATAACAAATTACCAAAAAACTTTGGGACTTAAAGAACACAAATTTACAAACTGGGTGTAATTTATAAATCCCTGTATTCTTATTACTTAAGAGAAGGTCAAGATCATCCTTGGCTAACTAGCAAATTTGAGGACAGTCTGGGTTACATGAAACCCTGCTTTAAATCAAAATAAAAAACAGAAATGTATTCTCTTACATTGGAGAAATGTAAAACACAAAAACAAAAATGTCTTCTCTTATCTTGGAGGCTTGAAGCCCAAAATCAGAGTGTGAGTACAGTCATGTCTCTCTGACGGCCTTCAGGAGGAATCCTTTGCCTTTTCCGAGGTTTTGGTGGTTACTGGAAATCCTTGGTGTTCTTGGACTTGCTATGTACTATTCCGGTTTCTGCCTGGGCCATCACATTGTGCTTTCCTGTGCATTTATTTATTTATTTATTTATTTATTTATTTATTTATTTATTTATTTTAGCTTCCCAGGTTGTTCTCTCTGTGTCTGTACTCAAATTTCTCTTTTTCTAAGAATACCAGTGAGGTACCAGAAAGACTTTTTGCATGTTCATTTCTGGACTCTGTGTATGTTCCTTTTGGGGGCAATATTTCTCCTCTACCTGTGGGCATGTGACACCTCCAAAACAATGTATCTGCTTTTAAATTTCTGCATTGGAAGTAGTGGAGGACAGATATTCCCATTCTGAAATGGAGAAAATAGAAGGACTAAAAGGGCTGCTTATCTAAAGACAGCTGGCGATCCAGAAAGGCAAGTTCCATTAGGCTTGTAGGCCTACAGCTAATTTTCTGTGGCTCAGTGTTGTCACCTGACTTCATTCTTTCAGCCCACCTGAGTGCCATCTTCTCTCTGTAACAAAAAAAAAAAAACCACCTTCTGTAATCTAGGAGGCAACCCCACCCTCTGGAACGAAAGAGGCAATGACTTCCTCCAATAGGCCCATACTCACATGTTGGCCAAAATAACAAACTGGAGTCTCTCACCAGCATTGCTGGCCTCCAAGTCATCACTGGAACCCATTATTCTGTTTTCCTGAAGTAACAATGCAAACCTACAGCAGGATAGCTTTCTTCATCACTTGGCTGCTGTAGAGTCTCAGTAGTCTTATAACCTCCTTTTATCGAGTCTTGTGTCTTGAGCTTTTCAGTCTATGGCGACCGTATTCTGCTGAGATCACCGATTTAAACCTAGTGTCCCATACTGAATCTTCCCAGAAAAGCTTTGTCTACCCATACACTGGATGTTGACACCAGAGTGACTATTTTGTGCTTGAAATACAAATAGATTGAGAAGTTGCCAAATCTTCAAGGTCTGCCCACTTTTTACTTAGTAATTCTTTTATGAGTTGAACTGTAACCCTACCCCAAATTCATATGTTGAAGCTTAAGCTCCAAATGTGGCTGTGCTTAGAAATAAGACTTGAAGGATGTGATTAATGTCAAATGTTTTTGTTATGAGAAAAAAAAACAACCAAGGATCACTTTCTTTCTTCATATTCCTGTATTAAGTAAAAACCATGCAAGCAGATAGAGAAAGTGGCCACATCCATGCCATGGAGGAGGCCTTGGGAAGTACATTGGTTGATTGTTTGCTTTTGAGCTTCCCCATCTCCAAGCAGTGAGAAGATGGCTTTCCATTGTTTAAGCCACCCACTCTGTATATGGAAAGCCAAGTAGACTAAGAACGGTTTCCACAGCAACATATCTCTTTCCTCTTTTATTTTCTATAAGCAGCAGAAAGAAAACATACTGTACCTTCATACTTTGCTTGCAAGTTTTGACAGCCAAAGGTTCAAGTTCACTATTTGAACACACTGCTTTCACCCAACAGGGCAATGAAATGCTTCTCTTCCACTCTAAAACGTGTCCTTTCTGCCACCCTCCTCTAATGCCTCTTGTTTGCGTTGGAGACTGGTCCAGAAGCAGTTCGTTTTCCTAATAGCACTCTACTCAAGGCAGTGTAGTCTTCTCAAGATCATCTGTCTCACAACTCATAGTAGTGATATACTAGACAGCTGTCACAGCACTCTCCTGTTGTTAGTGCCGGATACAGAAACATCTGCATCTCAATTTGAAAATCTTTCCTCCTTTTCCAGGCTTGCTGGAACAACCAGAAACTGGGTGGACTGAACAGCAGTTATGTTCTCATGTTTCTAGCAGGTAGAGATCTGGATTTGAGTTCATGAAAGGGTCCGAGTCTCTTTGAAGGCTCTAGAAAGAGGATCTTTCTTTGCCTCTTCCTACAGTCTGGTGATTACAGACCAACCTTAATATTTCTTGGCTTGCAGGTGCATTATTGACTCTCTGCACCCACTGTCACGTGATGTTCTCTCTTGTGTGTCTGTATACCGTATATTATCACAAGGTGTTCTCCTCTTTGACTGTATCTCTTTCCTTACTTTCTTATTCTTAGAAAGACACCAGTCCTTGAATCAAGTCCCACTTGGTTACATCTGTTAGGATAGTGGTTCCCAATAAAGTCATATTCTCAGGTACCAAAGGTTAGGACTTGAAAGGATTTTGGAGGACATACAATTCAAACTACCACACATACTCATCCAGGACTGGTTGCATCAAACTTTTCTCACAGAATAAGATGAACATGAGAGATCCAAATCCCACTCTCTTAACAACTGAACCCAAGCAATGTCCATTAAATATGAATTCCATTATAGTTAATACATAATCAAGAGTTTTTCATTTCTCCTGCTTGCTCCTGTAGAGCCTTGTACAGTCTTTAAAAATGTATTGTCACCATGTTATGACTATCTGTTTGAGAGTTTCCTCCAGTAGAGTGAGTTCCTTGATCTATGTGACTTACTGATCTCTGTAGCTCTAGTGCTTATTATGTTACACAACATACAGTCATAGGTTCCTGGGGGAGGAGGGAATGGGCTTGTTTAGTTATAGACAGCAGCCTTGGGAATAGAAAGGAACTGTGAGCTCAGAGTGCCAGTGTCAAGACTCTGTGCCTTCCAGTCTGATGTTTCTAGACCTAGAGCTTTTCAGGTGTCACTGTGTGATAAACTTCCCATCGCAAAGCAATTCCAAATTATGAGATCATGAAAGTAGCTTTTTCTACCAAAAAAAAAAAAACTTCCGCTTCAGTTCAACAGTAGGTTCCCACATCGCCAGCATACCTGTGGAGAATAGAGATCAGAAAGCATTATCTGCAGTCTATGTCTTGGTTGGCTAATTCCAATAAATGAACTAAGTGCAAACTTAAGTCTGAGCCCTCAACAGCAACCCTTTTAAGGGACTATTGTCACCTTACATCTGAGAGAATGTATTGTTCTTTCAAAATCTTACCATGCCTTTATACGCACAACCCATTATAATAATGACAAAAATAAAAAAAAACTTTGTGAGTCTATGCCTAAACTTTTTTTTTTTTTTAAAAAAAAAGCAGTAGAAACTGAGACATTCATAGGAACAAGAGAAAAGACAGGGGAAGTCCTGTGAAAATAAACACAGAACCAAGTCAGGGGGATCCAGTGCCTATACATCCATGCAACTCAAACCATTGCTCTGATACATGGCTAGGCTATGCCTTTCCTGTAGTGGTGAATGTCAGGCTGCGATATGCAGATGCTGTGTTCACAGGCATGATAACAAAAAGGTTAAAGTGATTAGTATGAAAGAAGACAGTAAGCAAAATGTCACCATAAGGACAAGGACTGTGTCTTGTTAATGATTATATCTCAAATGCTTTGAAACGTTGCAAGCATGTAATAGTGATTCAGTAAGTATTTGTTGAATAACTTATTGGACGAATTAAAATGATTAACCAAGAAACTGCTGTAGGCAGTCAAAGCATGGATTTCAAAAAAGGAAAAAGCTCATGCAAAGAGGATTTAAAAGTCTTTCAAGTGTTGTCCAAGTAGAGTAATGTTCTGCTCACTTGGCAGCTGTATTAAGAAGAAAGCGAAAGCCTTGCAGGTATTGCCGAGTTCTGTGTGTGAGCCTTGCACCTGCCTTGCTTTGTCTGAGCATTTGGATAGCCCTCAATTTCCAGCTCACCTCTTTCTTCTGCTTTCTATTTAAAGAAAGCCAAGACCAATCAACAAGTTTTGCTTGGACTAAACTAATATAGTGGTTGAGCAAGATAAAGAAAGACCCTTGCTTCTGTGTTTAGCCCCTATTTGAAATAATTCCCATCTAATTTTTTCCCTTCTGAAGCCAGTAATCAAAAGAAATTAAAACAAAAAGTGGGAGTTGTACCTACTGGTCCTCTCTTTCACATGCTTTGTCACCTACATTAGGGCTATATTAGCCCTAGCAGCAGAATTTGTGGTCTTCCCGAGTCCACCTCTGTGGTTAACCTCAATTTTTTTTCTTCTCTTTGATTTGCTTTAGATACCTGCAGCCGAAAACAATCCTTACCTTATCGGAATGCACTACTGGTATTCCAGCCATAGTCCTCGGACACAGTTCTGCAATGTTTGTCGCCGGAACATTCCTGCCTTATCTCGAGATACCATCATCTGTGAAGGTACCTTTCTGTTCCATTAGAAAGCAGAGCTCACTGGAGAGAGCTAGGCACGAAGGGTCTCCTATTGCCTAGTATTGCAGACCTAATCTAAGTCTTTGTGTGAAGTTAATCCTGTGGGAGGGAAAAAGAAACTTGCTTGAAGGGGTGTTCTCATGAATAAAAACGGAGGGTTGGATATATGAAGATGGGACTATATGGTCAGAAGGATTGAAAAGACAGAAATCAGTTCTTTCCTACTATTTATTTTAATGTAAAATGGGTAACAGGAAGCCTAGCTAGCTAAGAATCAAAAGGAACTGGTTTACATAAAAGTAGACCTTTGGAAGTAGGTCAAAACTATATAGAAAGTGCTTGGATTCTAACCTCCAGAGAAGCTTAAGGAAGGGAATTAGAGTTCTCATTGTTACTAGACTCACACCTATTTTCTCCTTCCTCCTTTCACAGTCTGCAAGGTGAAATCACACAAAGTTTGTGCATTGAGAGCGAGCAAAGACTGCAAGTGGAATACTTTGTCCGTAACCGATGACCTCTTTCTACCTGCTGATGAAATAGTAAGTACCAGCCATATCCTCCCACAGACACCTTCTCCAACTCATTTAAAGTCATGACACACAGGGAACGGAAGAATTCTTCCTGTCACTAGACCAGCACAGCAGTCTCTTCCTCTTCATAAGATCCAATGACCCAATGAATATCATTGAGTTAAGCCCCAACTGCCACCTTTCATTGGTCAGTAGCATTGAGGGCAGGTCCAAGAGACTCTTAGCTCATGTTCTCTGTGTGGAGTATAATTAGCCCAGTCTTACTTCTTTGATCACTAATTTCTGTCTTTTGCCTTTTTCCACTTTAGCAAACAATGCCCCATCAGTTGGTAGAAGGAAACATACCTGCCGACTCTCGTTGTGCAGTATGTCATGAGAGCTTCGGTAGTCATCAAAGGCTTCTGGAATTTCGCTGCCTCTGGTGCGCGTCTACGGTGAGTCTCTTTTCATAGCTTTGATACTTGAAGCTTATTCCTAGAGAAGAGGTAGATTGGGGATTGTCTATAACTATATAGGGATAAATAAGTAAATAGATATGTATCTCAGAGACCCTTACAACAAAATGCATTATATAGATTCCATAGTACAGAGCTCAGTAACTTCCCTTTTGTATATGATGAGGGAGTCTTTGAGAGAAAGATTTAAAGTGTTCATAATCTGATGCTTATTATTAATGAAGCCATTCTGCCAATGAGAAAAGCTGAATTCTCAAATGACTATATGAACAACTAGAAATAAATTCTGGAGTCTATCCTTAAGAAAAGATTCCTCCCTCATTTATTATTTCCTAGAAGCTTATAATCTTTATTAATGGTTAATAACAATGATCTAAAAATTATCATTGCCACTGTGTAATAAATATTTTCTATTCATGATCTCAATCATTAGAACAACATTGAACAAAGCCTCATTGTCCCCATTTTACATATGAGTAATGTGGAGCTCAAAAAGATAGACTCAAGGTCATATGGCCAGCAAAAATAAAGTCTTGATTAATAAATAATTCTAATAGAATATAATTCTAACTATAATAATACCACGTCTTGGAAACGCTAGACCTCAACTGAGGATAATTTTTGCTCCAGTAAACATTTTCCAATATCCAGAGACATTTTTGATGGCCAAACCTGGACTGGACGGGAAGGATGCAACTTGTATCTCATAGATTCTTCAAAACTTATAATGCTCAGGATAGTATTTTATGACAAGGAACAATCAATATTACAGAGCCAAAAATAATCAATATTACAGAGATTGACTTTTTAAGGTTTGTTTCTCTCAAACTGAGTTTTCTAAGATAAGAAGAAACTGAAGTGAGCTTCTTCCCTGAGTATTATGTCCACTGGCCTCTTTTTAATTCCCTTTGAATAGCCATGCCAGGCTCATGTCCCTAGAAAGTGCAATTGTTTAGAATGTGGAGCTTAAAGAAGTTTGACATCCAGGAAAAATGGCAGCTTGCCCAGAAGTTTGCTTTGACACTTCCCGGCTATTTGACCTTGACTAAGACCCTTGACCTCTGTGGGCTTTCGCATATGCTCGCGTCTAAAATGAGCTCAGTGATGCTTTCCCCACCACATACAGTTGTTCTAAAGATTGAAGTATAAACATCCTATCAGGATTAGGACTTTTGAAATACAATGAAATTTCCCATTCTGCAGGCTACTAAGGCTGGTGACAGTGCAGTAGCTGTAGTTGGGAATCTTAGGAAAGACACCTTTGAAAGGACCAGAGTTCTACACCCTAAGTGATATTGCAGTTTCACAGTAGAATGGGGTGGGGTGGTGTCAGGTGAGTTAAGGTTTATGTAGATAGTACCAGTGTCAGAAAAGGAGACTTGAAATAGAAAAGGCCCAATTCTTGGGATGGAACCGAAAACTAATCAATCTTTTCTTCTTCTCTCTCCCCTTCCTTTTTCTCTTGTGCTCTTATCGTTTCAGGTGCACGGCGCCTGCCAGAGGTGGTTTTCCAAGGAATGTTCCTTTGGAAGTCGTCGCACGTCGATCGTACCACCTACGGCGCTGTGCGACCCTCGGGGCGATGGTGAGTAGGTTAACCTTTACTTCGGAAATACACTGGGGAGGGAGGGAAGGTATAAAGGCTGGGAAGGATGACATGAATTATTCTCCACAACTAGCAAATTATCTGGGGTAAATGTGAATTTTTATGTGTGCATCAAAAAGCTAACCGTTAAGCCTTCAAACATTTTAGTGACGAGTATAGTGCTCTGGTGTATGTGTATTGTGTATGGGCATGTTCTCTGTAGACTGTCAAAATTCTTTCTGACTTTTCAAAATTAATTTCAACTTTATTAACTTTTTGAAAAGATTTTCAAATACTACCTATTCTAGGAAATAAATCTCATAGATTTTTGATTCAATGGTTCAAAACCTATGGAAAACCTAGGTTATATTATTTTTAAAATGGAAACTAACATCAGAATTTTTACCAAATATGAGACTAGCATGGTTTTTGCCCCAGTACTCTTCACTGATAATTTGTCACTTTCTGGTCAATAGGAATTTATTAAAAGTTATTTTCACAAGGTTCTTGAGTTCTAAATTAGACATTATACAGTAAGTAATCATGATGAATTCAGGGTCTTGGTATAATATCACTACCAACAATTGAATGGTGCATATTTTAAGTATCAAAGCAATAATAGAGACACTTGGATATCAGGTAAGTGTCAAAAATATTGACAAAAAATATGGGTGCAGACAAGCATCAGGCTATTGAGTGAGCCATTTCCAGAGGTTTCTGAAGCAAGTGTAAGCATGTGCCTCATAGTACCATATAAAGAAACAAAAACTAATTCATTCAGAGATGCATAAATATATTATTCTCAGATCTATTCAAATATTTATCTTCATAACATCACCTACTAGACAATTGGCTAAAGAGGAGAAGAAATTGATAACTTTATCAATGAGAGATGATTGACTAGAAAAAAAGAATGAAGAGGTTTAGGGAAAATGGAATTGATACATGGAGAAAAGTAACAATCTAATCCCCTGAACAAATTCAGGCTACTCACCAAGTCAACCTACTTTTTTCTTGCATTATTACCATTCATTAATTTCTCCCCTTTTATTGAAATAGATTGTTTTTTCATACAATATGTCCTGGTTACAGTTTTCCCTCCTTCCCTCCTCCCAGTTCCTTATCACTTCCCCTGCTATCTAGATTCACTCCTTTTCTGTCTCTAAGAGATAACAATAAAACATAACAAAATAAAACAGGATAAGATAAAATAAAAACATTACACTGAGTTTGAACCAGGCAAACCAACAGAAATAAAAGAGTCCCAAAAGAAGGCAGAAGGCAGAGACCCACTCGTGCAGACACTCAAGACTTCCATAAAAATACTAAACTGAAAGCTATAATATATACACGAAGGACCTATACATGTGCCGGCCCTGTGCTTGCTGCTTCAGCCTCTGTGAGTTCATTTGAGCTTTGCTCATGTTGATTTAGAGGACCATGTTCTCCTGTTGTCCTCCATCTCTTCTGGCTCTTACACTCTTTTTGCCTCCTCTTCTATGGGGTCCCTGAGGGATTTGATGGAGAAATCTCATTTGGAACTGTGTGTTCAAGATCTCTCTCTCTCTCTCTCTCTCTCTCTCTCTCTCTCTCTCTCTCTCTCTCTCTCTCTCTCTCTCATATCTGGCTGAGGGTCCCTGTACTTGTTTCATCTGCTGCAAGAGGAAGTTCTCTGATGATGGAATTCAGGCTAAAATCTTAGGTTTTGTGCTCCTGTTTCCTTCACTATTACCTCGAGATAGCATCCCACAAGATCATCCCAACTGTATATTAATGGGGATGGTAACTATTTGTGCCCAAGTCAAGCATGTTCTGAGCTTTCTGTCCTTGTAGAAGTTTATTGTTTATATCAACTGTGAGGTTATTTTTGTCCTACAGCACGTCTGATTCTTGTTATGGATCATCAGCTAATGGCATTGCTTTCCCTTACATAGAAGTGCCTGGACTAGGCTGTTATTTTGTGTCATCTAGTGTGCAATGAAGCATCTTTTAATTTTGGCTTTCATGTAGCAGCAATCTTGGTCCACTTGGATATCACACTGGCAACCCTTTTTTTCTACCGTGCATTACATAACCTGGACTTCCTCAAAAAGGGCTTTAAAAAACTCCCTTTCTTCTCGACTCCTTCTGGGCTTCTTAGCCTCAACAAATAAGCCCTCAAAGGAGTAGGATTCCCTATGTGATGTTCCATTTGAGGGGAATCTTCTTCTGTGTTTCTTGGTCACAGAATCTTAGTGGTGGTATTGTGGTTAATCCACTCCAGCCTCCCAGTCAAGCTAGAAAGCTTTTCTCCAGCAAGCAGATGGTGACCTTCTGCAGTGGCCTTTGCCAGTGCTGCTGTGCATTCATTCCTGCATTCATTGATTCCATCAAGGGGCTCCGATTAATTGTCAAGACCTCCAATTACCCACTTTTCTCTACTTAGTCTTTAATAAGTTCCTTTAGGGTATAGCTCAAATCAAGTATTACCTTCTATTACTTCTCAAATGGTCTCTTCCCACTTCCCCAAGTTAATTACTTCCTGGACAGTAAAGTAGGAACTCACACAGTAGTTATTAAACATAAGCATGCATCAGATGCATCAGGAATAATTTATTAAAATACAGCATTTTGGGCCCCACCCTCAGAGGTTTTGACTCAGCTCACCTGCGTGAGGCCCAATAATTTGCATTTCTGAGAAGTTCCCTAATGCTTTCTATACTGCTAGTCCTCTGAACATGCCCTATCATTTACTGCACAATCTTAGACAAGTTATTTAATGTGTTTCTATTCCTCAGTTTCCCACTGTTACTAAAGTTTCTTTAGCAAAACATGTAATACAGAAATGTGCATGGCTCAGTTTTGATGACCTAGGAAAGCAGGCCCTAACGAAGCTTCTGCCATGACACTATTTTATTGTATGACCACCATTCTGCTATTATTCTGCTGTCTACCAGCTGCCATGTCCACAAACTCAGTGATCATATCACAGCGTTCATAAAGACAGCAAATCCTCACAGTATCTCCTGGACATGTTTGCTACCACATAGTGTTGAGAACTCATTCTCCATAACCTTCTTCAAGCTGGAAGGGTGAGCCTAGCTCATGGTGTCATTTGTCACTTCTTTCTACAGATGTAGAAATGCTCAGGTCCATTACAAAGGTTAAATTTATTTAAACATCATTAAAGATGACTTTTAATAGTATAGGAAGGGCAACAGGAAGCAGGACTTACGCCAATTTAGCATCCTTCTGTGGCGCAAAGACAGTGAACGGCAGTGAGACTAGTGGTCCCCTGGCTTAGGCAACTGGATTAGTGCAGCCGAACAAAAGCATGAGCTCTTCTTAAGAGGCTCTTCAGGGTGTTGACTCATATCCTAAAGCCCCTGTGCTCTTTCCCACTTGAATCTGCCAAGCCAAGTCTCTATTGTTCTATCCCAGCGTAATTTATGTCCTTGAGCCTGAACATGAAGACAAAGGTGCACACTTACTCACCTGTTTACTCTGACTCATATGGCAGTTGAGGCCATTTTCTGCTCTTGATTTTCATCATCCAGTAGCTCTTTCTCGACTCTGGGACACTTCATACTTTACAGGCCAGCTTTCTGTGCTCTCATCTGAACTACAGAATGAACTAGTGAAATGGTACAGGACGTCGGCCACTTCAGAGCGACCTTGTGAGTCAGCCTGGATACCTGAGTATGAATCTATCATTTCTGCAGCCCAGATCACAATGCATTTATCTTTGCAACATGCTGCTATTATTCATACGAGAAGATGCACCCTTAGAGAACTTAAGATGTTCCTGTAGTTTAATGAATTAACTGGGGAGGGGGCAACCAACTGTAGCATACAGCTACCTGTCTCTCACATAGAAATATACTACAAGGTATAGTATAGTATACTGTGCCCAAAGTTGCAAGACGATTCTAGAACAACATTTCCATTCTGCTCTCATGGTTATTTAACTTGTAAGTAATATTAACATAATTTTCATTTTCCTATTTCTTAATTCTCTACTGGAAAATATATTTACATAGGCCAATAGTTTTCTTTAAAAATAATGCAAATTCTTTGTAGGAAAATCTTGCATCTATCTTCTCTCTGATTTCAGTTTCCTATATCCCTCTCCTCAGTTAGTAAATTAGTTACTTTTCTCATTGCTCTGAACATATGCTTCACAAGAGGCAACTTAAAGTAAGAAGGATGTATTTCGCAGTTTGAAAAAATACAGTCTAGTTCATCATGGTGGGAAAAGTGTGGCAGCAAGTGACTCCATAGTGGCAGCCACATATGAGCTTGCACACATCAGTGCAGACCAAGAATCAAAGAGATGGGGGCTTGAACTTTACCTTTACTAAAATAAGAATCATATTTTGTCCACCAATATAAATAAGGACGGCACAGAGAACATCCTCAATACATATTTGTTGAATGAATGAATGAATAAATGCACAAGTGAATGAATGCTTGCATGAATGAATTAATGTGAAAAACTACTATTATGATACCATTTTACCTTTCATTAAAAATTGTTGATAACGGTATTTCATTTGTTTATGGGAGATAATTACATCCAAGTTATACTGCTAAGGAAAGATAGTCGATTTCACTTGTAGTTGCCAGTTGAAAATGTGCAGAACTGCTTAGAATGCCTTGCGAACCAACCACCAGTCAATTAGTGGGAGCTGCCTTTGATTTTTGCCAGGCACAACACTGTTTTTAAAAGTTCAGCATCACTACCCATTTTACATAAGAGTGAGTCTCTGTAAAATGTGATGTAGGTCATATCTTATCTCGTCTCAATTGCACTTTTTCTTTTTCTTTTGTGTGTCTATCAGGCCAATTAGTGGTATCGCCTGACTTCTGGAGCCTCGAATGGCCATTGACTTGTTCCTGTCCCTTGCTCGTCTTCGTCAACTCCAAAAGTGGAGATCACCAAGGAATCGTCTTCCTCCGAAAATTCAAGCAGTATCTCAATCCGTCTCAAGTATTTGACCTGGCGAAGGGTGGACCTGAAGCAGGGTAAGTATGGGCTAAAGAGGCATGGTTGGGTTTACACAACAGTCTCCTACCAATTCACATTCTAGGCTAGAATGATTAGTCCTTGTACCCCGGCAGATACACAAATATATGACTCTTTCCCAGAAATCACTTCAGTCTCTTTTCCTGCTCCCACACTTGCTTCACTTTTTCTGACTGGCAAGACAGAAAACTATGCCCTCTGACATCAGAGGACGAAGAAAAGGGACTTCACTACAGACTTATTTTACTATGGGATCTTCTGCCAATTCAGTGATGGTTTTGGGGAGCCACTAACAGCCATGCAAAGTATTCTTCTTGAGACTCAGCAGACGACTAGATTATTAGTGGCTTCTAGAGAAAAGATAAGCACAAAATAAGATGAGTCGAGGCAAGATCTGATTTCTGAGATTGCCTTGTGAAGCTGTGGTCCCAAATCAACAGAGAGTACGAGGCTAATGGAAAGAGAAGGCAGAGTGGCCCGTTAGCAGGGTGCTAAAGCAGGAGTTCTTAGGTCCTGACAGACTGGGAGAAACAGAAATTCCAATTCGTCATGAAATTATTTCCCTTTCCCCTTCTTCCTTGCAGGATCTGTATGTTCAAGAACTTTAGTCGTTTTCGCGTTCTGGTTTGTGGTGGAGATGGCAGCGTGAGCTGGGTCTTATCCACGATTGACGCCTTTGACGTGCATGATAGGGTAAGTGTCTGGCTGAGTCCGTTTAACCGTTGCTAGAAAGAATGGGGATGTGGAGCTGTCTAGTCCAAGAAGTCCCAAGTCTGCACTCATCCTATCTATAAATGTGTCTTTTACAAGCTTAATGGTTAACTTGACCAATCTAAACATGTTCATCCCGTTATTAGAATGGGGTCCAATTCCTTTGAGAAAATATCATTCAACTCCAAATACCCTCTTGTTTCTCTTGCTATAAAGCAGTTCTTAAAAAACCCCTGGCTGTAAGGCCAATTCCTGCCCATTCCTTCCCAAAGAGCACCCTCAAATTCCTTCAGCGAGTGGAACATGGTGGAAGGACCATCTGAAAGAGTCTCTATTTTTCTTACAGTGTCAGCTGGCAGTCATCCCGCTTGGAACTGGTAATGACCTCGCTCGGGTCCTTGGCTGGGGATCGTTCTGGAATAAAAACAAGTCCGTACTGGATATTCTCAGCAGAATAGAGCAGGCTAACGTGAGAATTCTAGACAGGTGAGTGACTAAAAGGCCGTGTCCTTGTGCCGCTTCTATTTATATCATCTTAGTCCAGAACCCAGCTTCCTTGTGATGGAAGGGCGGGCTCACTTGGAAGGTCTTGTCCATTGAGAAACCAGAGAGCCATGGAGCCAATGTTGTAGAAGCCCCACTTCCCCCCCTGAAAGATTATAGAGCAGGGGCTTTGTGGACAGGTTTCAAGGGTTCGCTGAGTGCACAGTCAGTTGTCCAGTGGAAGCATACTGACTCTTGAGAAAGAATCTATAGTATTAGCAGGCCCTCAGAGAAACTGTGGAGTATTCAGTGCCAACTGGCTCATATTTTCTCTGCTCTAGAGAATAGAGAATATCATCATCCTATAATCTGAGAAATAGGACTATAAGTCAGGTGTGGGTTTTCAAGATACAAACCTGGGGTCATTACAAGGATTCTTATTCCTTAGTTCTTGGGCAAGGATCTAGCATAAATACTCCATAAAAATATTTCTTGAGCTCATGAAGCTACCTCTGGTTGACAAACACTGATTTCTGAGAAAAATTCCTTCCATCATACTCACCTAGGGATGTCATGAAGCAGAACCCCCTCTTATGTATGCTTTGAGGTTATGTACACTGCTTGAGTTCACCCTGCATGCCACTTCCCCAAGCACATGAATGCTTTGACTTCTTTCTTGAACTCTGATTTCACTTGTAATTAGCAGAAACTTAAATAACATTTGTGTTTAAATTTCATTTTAGATGGAGCGTGATGATCCGTGAGAACCCCAGACAATTCCCACTGCTAAAAGGACAGGTGAAAATGGATATACCAAGATTTGAGGTGATTATTGTTCAGCTATAATTTAGAGCAATCACTTTAGCACAAATGAAATATGAAGAAAAGCCTAGAAAGAATATGAAGTACGTCTATGGACTCCATGAGGCTGAGCTCTCTGAGGACAGGAGATGTCAGTCAGCAGCTTTTCACTGCAAATACATTTGGCATTAGGGAAATGAGTCACTTTAGCTATTCATTCATTCATTCAAAATTGTTTGTGGAATAACGACTGTATATGAGGTACTGTATTAGGAAATGTTCTTACATGTTAGTAGCTAGAGAAAAATTATATAGCCCCTGTTGCGCAGAGCCCAGAGGCTATTTAAAGGTAGACAAGGTAACGTTTTAATGAAGTGCTACATGTATGTCTGTATGTCCCTCTGTGAGGTGTCATGGAAAGCATACAGAATGAGTCCCATTTCAACTTAGACCTGAGAAATAACAATAACCAGGAGAAAAATGACAAAGGAGGCCTGTCTTAGTTTTTGCTCTATTGCTAAAGAGATGCCATGACCACAGCACCTTTTAGAAAATTTGGGACTGACTTACAGTTTCAGAAGTTTAGCCAATTATTGTCATGGTGGCGCACAGGCAGACGTGGAGCTGGAGGAGGAGCTGAGAGTTCTACATGTTGATGCTCAGGCAGCAGGAAGAGGCAGTGGGCATGGCTTGGGCCTCTGAAACCTTATTGCCCACACCCAGTGACATACTTCCCCCAACAAGGCCACACCTCCTAATTCTTGCAAACAGTGCTACTCCTTAATCATTTAAATATGTGAACCCATGGCGGCCATTCTTCTTCAGACCATCACAAGACCTGTTTTTACGCTGTCCCAAAGACAATAAAGGCTGTATAATATTAACAGAACTGAAACATGTTCATAATGTCCAGGGCATGTTGATCAAGGATGGACCATACAAAATGAGAGACTAGAGAAATAATCAACCCAAGAAAGGCTAATTAATAAAGCACAGTAGAAAATTCGGATTTTAATCCTGAGAGTAATGAGAATTCTAGAAGAGTTTGGGGGAATGTGTTTGTGTGTGTAGGGGGTAGATGTCCATGTGCACAGCATACAATTGTGGTCAAAGGTCAGAGGATGAATTCTGGTTTGGGGTCCTTGGCACCTTCCATCTTTCTGTTAGACAGAGTCTCTCATTGGCCTGGAACATCACAGCATAGGAAGGCCAGCTAGCTGACAAGATTCTGGGGCTCTGCCTGTCTCTGCCTCCTATCTCATGCACATCACTGGGATTACTATGCTAGGCTTTTTTTATGTGGGTTCTGGGGATTCAAACTCAAGTCTTCATTCTTTTGGTGCAAGTGCTCTATCAACTGAGCCATCTACCAGCCATTTTCCCCCCTTACTTAATACAGAAATTTCCAAACACATTAGGAAGCTGAAATGGGAGTGTCCACCACTAACATCTCATTAAGTTTGCTCTGCCACATAGCCAGCCATCATTGAGCTGTAGCCCAGGGTGTGTGAGGAGGCAACAAAATGATTAAAGATCAGAGGCAAGGAGAAAAACTGGGAGGTGCTGCCATTATTCAGACTAGAGATGATGCTGATTTAGGTTTGTGACTCAGTAAACCTTGAAAGATACTGAAAACATATAAGTATATGCACTTGAACTTGGCAGTGATAGGAAGGGCTAAAACTTCTAATTAGGAATACAGACTCAAGAGTCAGGTTACCTGCAATCAAATCCAAGTAGTGCTACTGATTAATTCCTTTCCCGTGCCTCAGTTTTCTCTTCTGTGAAATGGGCATAAAATCAATCTACTTCTCAGGGTAGATATTGAGAGTACATAAAAATGCTAAGTACATATAACTTAGAACACAATCAGTCACATATTCAGTACTACATGAGTGGATACTGTATTCTTAGTAACCTTCTTGAAAAGGTAAACTTCTGGTATTGGAAAGTTATGAATCAGAATTACAGATTTATTATTTACTATCTGTAGAATATGACATTTTACAGAGAGCGCCTCTCATTTTTAGAATGATTTGAGACTCAAAATAATTTATTTCCAGAAAGGCAGTTGAGTTTCTGGTAAAGATGTTGGGGGCGGGCTTGTGAAGAGATGGGGTATGGTAAGTCACAGAGCTCAGCGTCAGAATCTTACCCCTCTGTCTGCCCCTAGGCTGCTGCCATCCGCCATTTAGAGGATGCAAACAATGAGTTGAACAGAATCCTGAAGTCCAGCTACGATACTGAGGTTGTCATCTCCTGTAGGTAAGTCTTCCTTTGCTACTCATCCTCTGGGGTATCCTAGGCTGTTCTAAGGTGATGCGATATGAGGCTCACTTTGAAAGTCTGGGGTTTCAAGGCCAAGGAAAGTATGTATTTGTCTTTTCTAATCATTTTCACTCAACTCTGATTTCCTGCGTTGAACGTTAAAGGTAAAAAAAAAAATATGAGGCTGGAGGGAGGAGTCATGCTGCTCAAAAAAACATCAGGCAAAATTGCAAGCAGCTATTTGGAAAGAAGGCAACTGAAGGCACCCAAAACATTCTAGATAATCCAACAGCACAGACACCTGAGTTGGCTCTGGAAAAGGTCTCTTCAGTGCTTGTGGGTACCTGCTTGCTTGTTTGCTTTTTATTTTCAAATTTGTATTATTTGCCAATTTAAGCTCTATTCATTTTTATAGGTTACATATATACCCAGTACAAAATTAAAAGCACAAGTGTCTCCCATGCATGTCTTTGGGAATGTCGAAACTCTTTGTGGCTGGGTATCCCTGTAGTTTAATTCTTCCCAAACTTTAGCAATCATTTTAAATGTACAATAGCATATAATGCTTGTCATCTTATAAAAATGTTTGATTCATTGAACACCATATCTTAAAAATCATTCCTTGTCCACACATCAAGATTTTTCTTATTAAAATATTAGTTTTGAAATTTTCCTGTGTATTTATACAATGAAACGTAACTATATCTACCCTCCTTTCACTCAGTCAGAGACTCTCACATATTCCCAGTACTACCCCAAATATATGTCTTTCTTTTTTGATAACCCACTATTTCAGTTAATGCTATCCACATATGCATGGGTGTGTGACCAACCTCTAGAGTATGGGACACCTATCAGTGGCCATGTCCTCAAAAAGCAGTGATTGTCCCTCCTTCAGCAACTGCTTACTACCAATAGCGTCTCAGTAGGGGGTGGGCCGTGGCCATCATCTACCCCATCTAGGCTGGGATTTTGGCCGGCTTGAGCTTCTGAAGGTAACCACAGACACTGTGAGCGCCTAAGTACAGAGGCCACGTCCTGCCCAAAAGACAGCACTTGACAGCACACATCCTGTCTTGTCTTATCTTTCCACTCTTCTGCCATATCCCTGAGCTTTCGTGGTAGTAGGATTAATGTAAGCGTCTTCTTTGGCGCAGTGCAATCAATCTTTTATTCTCCTCACTGAATGTTGTGAGAAGACTGTGCATTAGCTTCCATTTGCTGCAAAAAGAAGCTTCTCTGACCAAGGTGGAGAGCAGCCCAGGTCTATGAGGCTTAAGCAAATATTTAGAAGGCAATTTGGCAAGATGACCATTTAGCAAACCAATAGCAGCAGGTTATACCCTAGGGCCTATGACCTTCTAACCTATGGGCTTTTGAGAAGGCCACAGTAACAGGTGTGAAATGACTTTCTGTGGAAAATGAAAAAAAGAAAGGAATGAAATGTCTGCCCTGGCAATGCTGAAGCATGCCTGGGCAGCCCGTATATGGCAGTTCTGTTTAACTTGTCCATATTGGGTTTCACGGTCTAAGTTGATGAGGACAACTGACCAGGTCTCTTCCTCAGGAGGGCACCAGATCTCATTACAGATGGTTGTGAGCCAACCATGTGGTTGCTGGGAATTGAACTCAGGACCTTTGGAAGAGCAAGCAGTGCTCTTAACCGCTGAGCCATCTCTCTAGCCCCACTTCCTCTGGAGAGGGCCTCAAATTCAACCATAAATCATAGTTACCGCCA
The DNA here is from genome assembly GCF_014885135.2 of Alexandromys fortis. Taxonomy (NCBI): domain Eukaryota; kingdom Metazoa; phylum Chordata; class Mammalia; order Rodentia; family Cricetidae; genus Alexandromys; species Alexandromys fortis. The sequence continues at coordinate 248,574 of NW_026068001.1, forward strand.
TTAACAGTCATACCATTTCTGCACCTGTGGGCACATTTTGCCTCACAGAATGAGACTGTAGCCTGCAGGACCCAACAGTGGATGAGATCATTGATGCCTTACCTTCCCCAGCAGCCCGCCTCTTATGACACTCTGAAAGGTACCCAGCAGGAGAAAGCTTCCCAGATGGTCTGAAATTGATTCCTCTGTGTCATGCAGCCAAAGTCTATGGTGTTCTCCTGAATAGAGTCTTACCATGGAGTTATGGTGGGTAACCAAGGGCAATGCGATAGCTTGTGTTATTTTAGATACCTCTGGTGCTCCCTGACCAGTAAGTAACTCATAGGGAGGTAGCTCATGCCTTGCAATAAAATTTTAAATAATGAGCCTTGTGTCCTGGGAAAAACATTGTTTATCCATATAAGAGAATTCCACTGTTTCTTTTTAAAATTGTGTTAATTTTTAACAAGTGGGTTTCCATATTTTTCAAACATCCTTAGGTTTGTTTAACCTACTCACTACCTCATTTCTCTGTCCCATCTTTTACCCTCGTTCCCTTTTAATTTTTTAGCCCCTCTACTTCCATATTTTACCATTTTTATATTTATTTTTGTCTTTTTTATTTTCATTTAATTATAAGATTTAAAAGTTTTTTCTTGATTTCATTCTTATTTTTAATATTTATTTATTGATTGATTGATTGATTTTACATCCTGACCAAAGTTTCCCCTCCCTCCTCTCCTCCCTGTTCCTCCTATCACCTCCCCTCTGCCCTCTCCATCCACTCCTCCATTTCTGTTTGGTAAAGGACAGGCCTCCCATGGATATTAAGCAAACATGGCATATCAAGTTGTGGCAGGACTAAACACTTCTCCTGTATTAAAGTTGGACAAAGAAACTCAGTATGAGGAATAGGTTCCCAAAAAGCCATCAAAAGAGTCAGAGACAGACCCTGTCCCTGCTGTTAGGACATCCATAAGGAGGCCAAACTATACAACTGTCACATGTATGCAGAGTGCCTATGTCAGGCCCATGCAGGATCTGTGATTGTTGATTCAGATTGTGTGAGCCCCTATGAGCCCAGGTCAGTTGACTCTGTAGGGTTTTTTTTTTGTAGTTTCCTTGCCTCTCTGGCTCCTACAATCCTTCCTCCCTCTCTTCAGCACAATTCCCTGAGCTCCACCTAAACTTGGTTGTGGGTTTGCATCTGCTTCCATCAGTTGGATGAAGCCTCTCTGATGGCAGTTAAGCTAGGCCTCAACCTACGAGTATAGCAGAATATCATTGCTTTGACATTTTTTTTCTTCAGTTGTGTTTGGTTCTATCCTAGGTCTCTGGGCCACCCAGCTTCTAGGTCCTGGTGCCCCAGGCAGTGTCAGAGGTGGGCTCACTCTTGTGTCATGAGACTCAGGCTGGACCAGTCATTGGTTGGCCACTCCAATCTCTTATCCCATCCTATATGGCCATAGGCAGGACAGACTATAGGTTGAAGGCTGTGTGTCTGGGTTGGTTCCCAATTCCTGGTAGTCTTGCCAGAGCAAAGGAGATGGCCAGTTCCAGTTAAGTATTCCCTATTGCTGGGGGGCCTTAGCTGGGGTGATTCCTGGGAATTTCCCCTGCACCAAGCTTCCACCTGACCCTGAAATGATCCCCTTACTAGTCCTCTCTTTCAGTACTCTCCCTCACCTCATCTCAACTTGATCCCTCATGTTCTCATCCCCACCAGTCCCTAGTCCATCTACCAGATTGCTTCTATTTCCGCTTACCAGGGAGGTCCAAGTGTCCGCACTTGGGTCCTCCTTGTTACCTAGCCTCTCTGGGTGTGTGGATTGTGGCAGCTAGTATCCTCTTATGAGTGAGTACATGCCATGTTTGTCTTTCTGGGTGTCACTCAGGATGATTTTTTTTTTGAGTTCCCTTCATTGATTTTAGCAGCTGAGTAGTACTCCATTTTGTAAATGTACCACATTTTCTTTATTCATTCTTTGTTTGAGGGACATCTAGGTTGTTTCCAGGTTCTGGCTATTATAAATAATGCTGCTATGAACGTAGCTGAGCAAGTGTCCTTGTGGTATGATTGAGCATCCTTTGAGTATATGCCCAAGAGTGGTATAGCTGGGTCCTGAGGTAACTCAATTTCCAGTTTTCTGAGAAACTGCCATACTGATTTCCAAAGTGGCTGGACAAGTTTGCATTCCCACAACATCCTCTCCACCATGAGCTGTCACTTGTGTTTTTAGTATTAGCCATTCTGACAGGTCTAAGATAGAATCTGAGTTTTTTTTGATTTGCATTTATTTCACTCATGGCTAAGAATGTTGAACATCTTCTTACGTGTTTCTTTGTCATTTGAGATTCTACTGCTGAGAATTCTGTTTAGATCTGTACTCTATTATTAATTGGATTATTTGGTTTGTTGTCTAGTTTCTTGAGTTCTTTATATATTTTGAAAATCAGCCCTCTGTTAGATGTAGAGATGCCGAAGATCTTTTCTCCTTTTGGAACCTGCTATTTTGTCCTAGACCATGTCCTTTGCCTTACAGAAGCTTTTCAATTTCTTAAGGTCTATCTTCCTGTCCATGCTGTTGATGCTCAGGAAGTTGTCTCCTATGCCAGTGCACTTAAAGCTATTTCTTACTTTCTTTTCTATCAGTTTCAGTGTATCTGGATTTATATTGAGATCTTGATCCACTTGGACTTGAGTTTTGTACAGGGTGATAGATATGGATCTATTTGTATTCTTCTACACGCCAACATCCAGTTAGACCAGCACCATTTGTTAAAAATGTTTTCTTTTTTCCATTGTATAATTTTGGCTTCTTTGTTGAAAATCAGGTGTTCATAGATGTATGGATTTATGTCTGGGCTTTGGTTTCAACTTCATTGATCGACTTGCCTTTTTTTAATGCCAATACCATGTTGTTTTTATTGCTCTAAACTCTGTAGTAGAGCTTGAAAACAGGGATGGTGGTACCTCTGGAAGCTCTTTTACTATACAAGTTTTAGCTATCCTGGTGTTTTTTCCTTTTCCATATGAAGTTGAGAATTGTCCTTTCAAGTTCTGTGAAGAATTGTGTTGGAATTTTGATGGAAATTGCATTGAATCTGCATATTCCTTTTGGTAGGATAGCTATTTTTACTATGTTAATCTCAGTGATCCATGAACTTGGGAGGTCTTTCCATCTTCTTATATCTTCTCTTGAAGTTCTTGTCATACAGGTATTTCACTTGCTTGGTTAGAGTTACACCAAGATATTTTATATTATTTGTGCCTATTATGAAGGATGTTGTTTGCCAAGGGCTACTGATTTTTGTGACTTAATTTTATATCCAGCTACTTTACTGAAAGTGTTTATCAGCTTTAGGAGTTACCCAGTGGTATTTTTACGGTTACTTATGTATACTATCATATCATCTGCAAGAAAAGATACTTTGACTTTTTCTTTTCCAATTTTTACCACCTTGATCTCCTTTTGCTGTCTTATTGCTCTAGCTAAAACTTTGAGTACTATGTTGAATAAATACTAAGAGAGTAGACAACCTTGTCTTGTTCCTGATTTTAGTGAAATTGCTTTGTTGGCTGTTGGATTGCTATATATTGCTTTTATTACGTTTATGTATGTCCCTTGTATCCCTGATCTCTCCAAGACCTTTATCATAAAGGGGTTTTAAATTTTGCCAAAGGCTTTTTCAGCATTTAATGTGAAGATCATGTGGGGTTTTTTTTCCAGTTTGTTTATATGATGGATTATATTGACAGATTTTCCTATGTTGAACCACCCCTAAATCTCTGGGATGAAGTCTATGATGCCTACTTGGTCATGGTGGATGATCTTTTTGAAGTGTACTTGGATTCAGTTTGGCCCTGGGCTATTTTAGTTGGGAGACTTTTAATGAATACTTCTATTTTATTAGGGAATATAGTTCAAATTGTTCACCTAATTTTGATTTAATTTTGGCAAGTCATGTGTAATTCTAATAGGTCTACCTTTATATGTGGTCTGGGGTCCTCTGAGGTTCAGGATCCTGCCCTGGCTTCTGGTGGGGTGGGAGGTTTCTGCCCGGTTTTCAGGGAGTTGGCCTGGTCTCTGAGGTTCAGGATGCTGGTCAGGCCTCTGGGGGTCCAGATTCTGGCCTGATCTCTGATGAAGTGGAAGGCTCCTGCCAGAGGTGTAAATCAGGCCATGCTGACAAGGAGAGGAGGGGCAGTTGGGGTTATGGGTATATTGGGAAGGCATGGGTGGGGCAATGAGGGGGTAGCTTACCTGGTTTTCAGGGAGCTGGCCTGGGAAGCTTCAGCCAGAGGCGTAGGCCTGGATATGATGAGGAGGAGAGGGCGGTGAAGGGGATCCCACACAGCGGGGGCTCCCTTCTACACCCAAATACCTGTTTTCACAGAGTGATCCCTTATTTCAGAGAGAAGAAAAGTTAAAGTGGCTGCTTTCTGCCTCGGGCAGAAAAGAGCAGCAAATGTCGTTGCAGGTGGAATTTTAAGAGGAGAAGAAGGGGAGGGCTGTGTTACAAGGGCCAGGATACTGTGGTAAAGGAGATAGGGATGAGAAGAAGGGGAAGGGGGCAAGGGAAATGGGCCAGGAATATTTGTCCAAGAAGGACAAAGGACAGAGAGGAGACAGAGGCGCCATGTAGGCAAATGGCAGTTTATAAAGGTAAAGGGGAAAACCCTATGTTAGGATGAAGTGTTTAATTTCAATTGGCCATGTTAATTAGTTGAACCAAAAGGGGCTTCTGATTGTTGGACTTTGATAGTAAGCCTCAGGAGGAGGAAGTGGCTAATAAAGTAAGGGAATAGACCTTGCTGGCTAGCTTTAGCCATGTAATTTAATGGTTTTTAGCACTGCAGAGGGAATAAGGAGAAGGCTAAGGCCTGCCAGAGCCACATGTTCAACTGGACTAGTGTCCCTTTGGGAGGGACAGTTGGGGTTCTGTTGGGCAGTCATGGGTGGGGTAGGGGACAGTTTTATCTGGGGTTCAGGGTACTGGCCAGGCCTCTGAATAAGTCGGCAAGGAGAGGAAATGCACTTGGGATTATGGTGGAGGATACAGGCAGTGGTAGGAGGCTCGGGGACAGGGGTGGTGGCTTACCTGGTTTTCAGTAAGATAGCCTGGCCTCTGATGGTTTGGAAGGCTTCCAGGGATGTGTGGGCCAGGATATGGTGAAGGGCAGTTGCAGCTATTCTGAGTAAGCACAGGCAGGGTGGGGAAGCAGTCTTACCTGGGGTTCAGGAAGCTGGCCTGGTCTCTGGTGGAAGAGGAGGCTTCTGCCAGAGATGTGGGACAGGACATGTTAACAAGTATGGCAGAGACAATTGGGGTTATGTTAAGCAGGCACTGGTGGGGTGGGAGTGGGGTAATCTTACCTGCGGTTCAGGATGCTGGCCTGGCCCCTGGGGAGTGGCCTTAACTTCATTTTGACTCCGTTATCATTCAGTATTCTGTTATTTAGTCTCCATTACTTTGAGTTCTTTCTATAGTTTTTGTTATTGTTTATTCCCTGTGACCTCTTGGGTATGTTCATTCTTTTCTTTAGACTAAATTGTTCTTCCTAATATCCTTTGTCAAGCAGGCTTAGTTACTGGAAATTTCCTTAGTTTGCTTTTATCATGGAAGATTTTCATTTCTCCTCAATTTTGATAGAGAGTTTTGTTGGTATAGTAGTCAGGGTTGACAGTTTTGATCTTTCAAAACTTGGAATACATTTTTTCCAGTCCATTCTGAATTTAAATGTCAAACAATCAGGTGCTATTCTGATTTTCCCGCCTTTGTAAGTGACTTGACCTTTCTCACTTACAGGTGCCCCGTCCATATCCTTTATTCTCTTCTTAATGTTTTAACTATAATATGTCCTAGGGAGTTTCTTTTCTGTCATGTCTATTTGGAGTGCTGTAGGCCTCTTGGACCTGCATGGGCCTCTTTTCAACTCTGGAGATTTTTCTTCTATGATTTTACTAAAATCTATTTTATGTGTTAGTATGATATTCTTCTCATTCTTTAATTAATATCATATGAAGTTTAGGTGTTTTCATGGTGTATCTAATCTCTCCAATATTTCATTCATATATATATATACATATATGTATATATATATTTAATTTCTCCTTATTCCTTACTGAATGATCCAATTCATCTACCTTATGTTCTTTTTTCCACATTCCATCCTATTGGTGAGCTTTCTATTTAGTTTTATTTGGCTTATTAATTTTATAAACATAATTCTTTGAAATTTTCATAAAATGTATTTGATCATATTTACCTCCCCCCAACTCTTTGCTTTAACTTCCTCCAGATCCATCCTCTCTGTTTTTAAATGTCATGACCTCTGTTTCTTTCTTTTCTTTAATAACCCACTGAGTCCAATTTGTTTTATTTATTTATTTTATTTATTATGTATAAAATACTCTGTCTGTGTGTATGTCTGCACGCCAGAAGCGGGCACCAGACCTCATTACAGATGGTTGTGAGCCACCATGTGGTTGCCGGGAATTGAACTCAGGACCTTTGGAAGAGCAGGCAATGCTCTTAACCTCTGAGCCATCTCTCTAGCCCCCCCGCCCACTGAGTCCAATTTGTACTGCTGAGTATTTATAATGAATATAGGGTCTACTGGAACATGGTCACCTACCAGGGGCCACAGTATTAAAGAAACCTGAATCTTACTCCTGTAGAAGCTACCAACTCTCATAGCAATACCCTGTACTTTTGGAGGTGGGGGGGTTCTCTGGAACAACCATGACCAACAACTAGAGAGGAATTATCTCATACACCTTTTTAGTTTGGCAGCCTATGGCTTCTGGGAGAAGCCTTCTCCCCTATGTAGGGTAATTCTAATTAAATTTGTATAGATTCTCCCCACCTAAGTCTTCTTCTCTATTATTCTCTCTGTCCCTTTCATATCACTATCCTAACACTTAAACTTTAGATAATATTAACTAAAGAATGAGAAGAATATCATACTAACACATAAAATAGATTTTAGTAAAATCATAGAAGAAAAATCTCCAGAGTTGAAAAGAGGCCCATGCAGGTCCAAGAGGCCTACAGCACTCCAAATAGACATGACAGAAAAGAAACTCCCTAGGACATATTATAGTTAAAACATTAAGAAGAGAATAAAGGATATGGAAAGGGACTTTTAAGAGAGAAAGGTCAAGTCACTTACAAAGGCGGGAAAATCAGAATAGCACCTGATTGTTTGACATTTAAATTCAGAATGGACTGGAAAAAATGTATTTCAAGTTCTGAAAATCCAAAACTGTCAACTCTGACTACTATACCAACAAAACTTATCTATTAAAATTGAAGGAGAAATGAAAATCTTCTATGATGAATACAAATTAAAGAAATTTCCTCCCTGAAACCTGTTCTTCCCCTTCCCCACCAATACTCCCTTTTCTACTTTTCTGAATTCCATGGGTTTTCCATGTCAAACACACGAATCTAAAGATTTTATGTTAATATTCACAAATAAAATGTTTGATTCTCTGGGTCTTTGTTACCTCATGCAACGTGTTTTTCTTTTTCTTGCTAAATAAAATTCCATTGTGCCTAGGGGCCAGATTTCCAGTATCCACTTATCAATTGATGGACACCTAGATTAATTCTATTTCTTAGCTGTTGTGATTTGAATGAGAAACATTTCCCCATAGACTCATACACTTAAACCCTTGGTCCCATTTGCTGTTTCTGAGGATGCTAAGGAACATTTAGAAGCAAGAGCCTGGCTAGACGAAGTACATCTCTGTGGACAGGCTTTGGGGGTTTTATAGCATTGCTTTAGTTCTTGCTGCCCTTCTCTGCTTCCTGTGCATGACTAAGGTGTGTTCTTTCAGCTGCCTGCTCCTGCTACCCTGAGTTCTCTACCATTATGTCCAAACCATCATCCGAGATAAACCCTTTATTAAGCTGCTTTGGGTCATGATATGTTATCACAGTAACAGAAAAGGAACCAGCTGTTGTGTTGAGCACACTATGAATGTGGATGTGCACTTGTCTCTGGAGTGGAGAGCAGGGTCCTTAGGGTATGTACTCAGAAGTTGTCTAGCTAGGTCAGATTGTCACCTAGTTGTAGTTTTTTGAAGAACTGCCACACTGATTTCCACGGTGGCTCTAACAACTGGCACTCGCATGAACAGTGCATTGGGGTTTCCGGTTCCCTACATTTCGAGAGCATTTGTTGTCTTTTGTTTTAATATGACTTGAGTAAAATGAAATCACAACGGAGTTGTGATTTGCCTTCTCCTGATGCTAATGGTGGCAAACACTTTGAATTTTGTCTCAGCCATTTGTATTTCCCTTCACGAGAAAACTTTCTTCATGACCATTTCCCATTGTTTAATTGTGTTGCTTTTGGTATTTAGGATTTATTGTATATTCGAAACACTCATAGCTTTGTCAGATGTATATATAGCTGGCAAAGATCTCTTTTCCATTCTATAGGCTATCTCTTCAACTGATTAACAGTCTCCTTTGCAGTACGGAAACTTTCTAGATTCATGAAGTCACACTTCTTGATTGTTGCTCCTATGTCCTGATTTACTGGAAATTCTATTCAGAAAGTCCTTACCTGAGCCTATATCCTTAAGTGTATCCCCTACTCTTTCTTCTAGAAGTTTTGGAGTTTTTTGGAGAGCAAAAAGACAAGTAAAAGGCAGCAAGGGGATGCGAATGAGAGGAAGAATCAGAGTCTCCCTACTTGCAGATGATATGACTCTCTATATAGTTTAGCTGAGAAGTCAGGGGTATTATTCTGACAGGTCTGCCTTTGTTTGTGACTTGGCATTTCTCATTTGCATCTTTTAGTAAACCTCCTTTGTTCTGTACACTTAGTGTTTCAACTGTAGAAATGTTTCTTTTCTAGTCCTGTTTGGTACTTTGTAGATGTCTTATACCTGAATGAATGTCTATCCCTCTCAATTTGAGATTGAGTGCTCTATTCTGTCTTCATACACCGATAGTCTATCTTCTACATGATCATCCTACTGGTGAAAGATTTGCTGACGATTTAATTTGATCTAGTGCGTTTTTCATTTCCATCACTATTTTCGCTTGAGTTTTCTTAGGTATGTGTATCTCTTTATTAAATTCTATTTTCATATCGTGTATTGATTGCCTCATTTTGTTCAGCTGTCTGTGTTCCCTTTGAAAGTATTTGAGTCCTATTTGAGATATTTTTACATATGTATAATTACTGTTTTGAATTCTGCACCTGGAGTTTTGTCCAACTCATTTTGACCAGGGGTCATTTGTATGGGGTTGGTTATTTTTGGATGCAATAAGCTGTTTTGGGTTTTCATGTTACTTGGATTTTTGCACTGGGATCAGCCTTTTTGGGGTTGCATTGTTGGTTAAGAATTACTGTATTTTATTTGGTTGCCTCTCGTCTTCCAGTGAGTTCGTTTGCAATACTCAGGGGAAATTAGGTTGTTGCTGTTGTGGGATGTTTTCATCGGTTAGACTAGTGTTCCAGGCGTCAGACTCTATATCCAGTCTGAGGGTTGATTACTGTCTGAAGCACCAATCACCACCCAGTAGTTAAAGCAGTCTGATAATGGAGTAGAAAGTGACTACAAAGCAGACACTTATTGAGTACTGATTACTTTAGGGAATAAAGGAGCCTCACAGTATACTGTATATACTGATATGTTAGTATGAGCAGAATGGAAAAGAAAAGGAGGAGAGGTGAATAATCCCATTGGATCTAGTGATGAGTATTCTGTTGTTACATTGGAAGTAGAGGAAGGGGCATCCATCGGAGTTGGAATATTCGGAACAAAGAAAAAACGAGGTTAATATTTGGGAGTTCTGATTAATGGCAGCCTAAAAAGAGGCAGTAAGAATGCGTATCCCAATGCTGTAAACAGGGTCAGCCTCTGGGCTTTAGGAGATGGAATCCTAAGGAATGGATAAGGGGAAAAAGGAAAAAAGCAAAAGAGCGTGTAAAACAGCAAAAGGTGTGAACAGTAGGGGACAGTGTTGGCCTGCTAGAATGCCTACTGCGACAGATAAGAACTAGCCGGGGAAGAGGGAGGAGAGTTGGATGGAGGTCCTGAATGTTGATTTGTGTTCTCTTTGTCACAGCCACTGCTTTTTCTCCCTGGTTCTGGCCCTGGTCATGTTCTGGGTTGATTTTTTTTTTACCAGTTCAGTTCTTCCCTGGTGGGCTCCCAGATCGTCTTGTATGTAGACTTTCCTTGCCTCTGTTCTGTGGACTGTGAGTAGCTAAGGCAAACTCCGTCTAGCCACACTCACTGCCTGCACACAAAGTCAGATGCAGCTGCTGGCTGAGTGATGCCTACAGCACCAGTTAGAGCTTCGCTTAGCTTCCATGGCTTCACCTTTTCCTATTGGGGCACTGATGGTGGCCCTGGCAGCCGTCACTGGGAAGCCCTTCTGTGAAATGCCTACCAACACCACTTTTGTGGATATCCTGGTAGGGTTTGTTTAGCCTGTTTTACATGGAGTAAAATGTCCACACGGTGGTGGCAGCTGCACTGGTTGTAATCGCAGCAAGTCCAAGTCACTAGTGGAGATATTCCGTCGGTCCCATGGTTATTTGAGTTTTGTTGGGGTTCCGATCAAGTAGACACTAGGACTGGAGGAGAAGCTGACTGATGAAATGATAACATATTTCGAGTCTTTTAATTCCTAACTGATAAGCTGTACAAGCTCCAGCATGGCTTCTCATCCACCATCTTACCCAGAAGTCCTGCTTACTGATTGCTTTCATTTCCAGCATGATTTCAGTGTGGCTTTTCTTCACTAATTTTATGTCTTTATTAAATTCTATTTTTATGTCTTGTACTGACTTTTTATTTTATGCATCACTCTTGTGATGCATATCCTTGTCTTTTTAAGGTGTGTAGACTCACTTATAATCATTCTTTCCAGTTCTTTCTCTGGAAATTCTTCTCAGTTCCACTGGGGTCCATAGTATGGGATGAGTTATTTTTGTGGAGATATGTTTTCTTGGATTGTCACATTATTTTTATATTTCTGCACTGAGACTTGAGCACCTGAAGTTAGTCCATTGAATTAGAAGTATGGGCTGGGGGCCGATACTCCAGAGATTGCCTACATTTTAAGCCTAAGAGTTAGGGGATCGACAGAAGTGTAGCTGGGGCTCTCTGGGGACTCCTTACCTGTGGGCTTCAGAAACTAGTGGATGACAGAAGTTTCTTCTGGGGGCTTGGGGTCCTAGGTCCTGTCAACACAGAGCTCAGGGAATAGCCAAATGCTCAGGACCCAGGGACCGATGCCTTACCTGTCAGTGCCTGGAAAGGCAGAAGTTTGGACCTGGTGTCTACTGTCTTATAAGCCAAGCAACACACCCCCTCCAAAATATTTGGGTAATTTGTTCTTCCTAGTACTCTTAGGAGCAAAGATTCTTAGCCCATCCATTACACTCTCATCTGAGAAGGACTAATCCCAAAAAGACATTTTCTTGTGTCGTTGGATTTATATTGTATTAGGTAACCCCTGAACTAGAGCTGACTGACCCAATGTGAAAACATTAACCAAGTAAATTCTCTTCTATACCTATCACTAAGAAATGCTAGTAAACCTGTTTCAAGTCCATCACTTGGGAAGTGGGGTGAAATGGGGCTCAAGCGGGAACGGGATCTATTTCATCATATGTACAGGGAAAATAAAACAAAGAAAGAAGGATGTGTAGTTGGAGAGAGGACAGGGAAGGCAGGATATGTTTCAAAAGTGAGACAGAAGGAGGGGGAAGATGAATGTTGATGCTATTGTGAAAGATAAGGGCTCTAGGTCTCATGGTTTCTATCACATACGCTGTCTACCTCGCTTTTCCAGGTTCCTGTGCTCAACAGTGGAAGACTTTGTGACTGATATTGTAAAGGCCTGGGACCAAATCAAACAGAACAATACAGCAGTGGAGTCTGTGATTTTGAAAGTAAGTTTCCCTTCCTAGTGTCTCACCTCTGTGGGAGCCAGGTCTCACTTTTTCGAGTAAAACAATGGGAGATCATCAAGTATTGGCAAAGGCGAATAGCTGGTACATCTGCGGATGAGGAAAGCCCAATCTCCTTCCTTCATCTTTGCCAAATGAAGACTGGTACTTTGCATGCATACACACACGCCATGTACCTAGGTATAAGCCAAGAATCTGACCATAAATAGACACAAGTGTACATTAAGCATCAATGAGTGGAGTTAATATACCAAAGCATGCACGAAAATCTACGCATTTAAACCCCCAAAGGGTGGCAATGCAACTCAGTTAGTAGATGCTAGTTAACACGTATGTATAAGGCCACAGGTTCGAGCCCCAGCATATATGCATATGCCAGAAATACGCCAGGCTTGGGATATGGCTCAACAGCTAAAGTACTTCCTGTGGAAACGTGAAAGCTGGGGTTTGGATCCCCAGTAAGGGTGAACATAATAATTCCAGCACTAGAAAGTGGAGACAGGGACCCCAAGAACAAGCTGGCTGGAGACAATGAATATCAGGTGTTGCAGGAGGTCCTTCCGTTCCTCCAGCCTATAGCCGCTGAGAGACCAGTTGGATACAGAGATCTTGCTCAATGAATCTGGTGGAAGAATGATTTGAGGATAATCCTGACAGTGACCTCAGGGCTCCACTCTCCCCCCACACACGAACACTCACTCACTCACATACATGGACATGCACACCACGCACACATTTAAAAATGGAAAACGCACACCTCCTGTAATAGTACCTAACACGTGGCACACACTTTGTGTCAGAGCTTGTTCTGAGTGCTCTAATGTACCATGTTATTTAATTCTCACCGCTGACCTAAGGCATGGAGGAACAAAGAGGTCAAGGAACTTGTCTCACACCACAAACTACTAAAGCAGCTGCTCTCAACCTGTGGATCACGACCCCTTTGGGGAGTTCAGCAACCCTTTCACAGGGGCCACATATCAGCCGTCCTGCATATCAGATCTTTACATTGTGATTCATAATAGTAGCAAAACTATAGTTATGAAGTAACAGCGAGATGACTTTATGGTTGGGGGGTCACAGCAGGAGGAACTGTATTAAAGAGTCGCAGCGTTAGGAAGGTTGAGGACCACTGAGCTAAGTTAAGCTTAAATCACGTCCCAAATGCACGTCCTTGAAATATGTACGTGTGAGGACAGACACAGACGCTATGCAGAGGTACACCAGCATCCATAGGAGCATGCCTCTGAATATACCTACATGAAGATGTGTCTATTTCGTCATTTTATCCATGTTCCACATAAATTAAAGGGCCAGCCCGACATGAGAAAGGCTGTGTGAAACATGCATAGGTGCCCAAAGCTGCTCAGAAACAAAGACTTGATTACTCCCCTAGTCTTCTTTGGGTGTTGGTACAGCGTGGACTTCATCACCTCACATATGGATTTCTAGGTTGAGTGTTTCTGCCCAGCCTTCCCCTTACCATCACTGTTCCTCATTCTGGCCTTCGTAACAATATCCCATTTTTTTCTCCGCTCTGTAGAGTGACTTGATGTATGATAAACTCAGCACCATTATTGATATCCTGACTGAGGATGAGGAACTTGCCTCTATGGAGCGACTAGCCTCAACATACAGATCCCATGAGAAAACAGATCCAGAGCCCTTCGTCCCTCAACTAGACCACTTCACAAAGTCCAAGCTGGAGGTGGTTGTCAAGGCTCACGACCTCCAGAAATCCTTGAAGCTCATCATATTCCAGGTGGAACAAGGTAAGATTCTTAGCGCTATTGGGACCGGGAAAGATGGGGACAAGTGCAGGTTTCGCCTATGAATGGTTTAATGATCTCCTTTAGTCTGGGTTTGCCAACTGGTCTCACTGACAGCACTTAGCTGGATTCGATGTTCAGGTTGCCTTCCAAATCAGTCCTCTGGCTGCTGATTTGAAAAGCCTCCGTATAGATAATGCTGTCTCTTTGACTTCTCCTTCCCTAGCCTTCGGTTCCCATACTTAGCTATTTTGGGAGCTGACACTCACCCTTAGCAGCTACACATGATGTAAGTAACACCGCTGAAAGCTCTGTCAGCCTCACTTCTGGCCATGGAAGCTTTTCTATCTTTTCCTGCCATTTCAGCCGCCAGGGCTAATCAGCAGCCTGTGGCTGTTTGAAAAGCAAACGGTGTGCGTGTTTACAAGTCCTGCACCATGTAATCCGACCATGAGATTGGTCCCACTGGCTTGCCAGTAATTGCCATTGCCCAGAATTCTTGACACTCTCCAAACTTGCAGCTTAGGATGAAGTTCTAAACTGGCCCAACGTCCTCATCTAGCATTTTTGATGGCCACTTTATCTCCATAATGCTCCTTTGGAAAATAAATAAAGAAAATGCTGTGAGATAAATTACATTCTAACTGAGCTGTTAGAATTAAGCAGAAGTCCCCCCAGAACACAGAATTCTTTCCTGCTAGCCTTTGGTGTTTATCCGTGGCACCTTCCCCTGCCTTGGTACCTTTAGAAGAAACTTTAGCGATGTTTCTAAGAATAGACAGCTCCCCTTTGTACTGTTAAATGATGTGGGATTCCCCTCTGTATGCTGCGAATACCATTGTTAATAAAGAAGCTGCTTTGGGCCTATTGCAGCACAGAATAGGACAAGGAAAAAATTCCAAGCAGATAGAAGAGGAGAGAGTAGGCCGAGTCAGGGAGACACCATGTAGCCACCAGAGGAGGCAGACGCTGGATGGAAGGCCACAACCACGTGGCAATACACAGATTAATAGAAATGGGTTAATTTCAGTTATAAGAGTTAGCCAGAAATATGCTTAAACTATTGGCCAAGTGGTGTTGTAGTTAATACAGTTTCTGTGTAATTATTTCGGGTCTGGGCGGCCGGAATGAACAAGAAACCTCTGCCAACAGTGGAATAATTAAATAATCTTTTTCTGTTTCTATAGTTAGTCTTCAGGGATTAAACAATCATTTTGTCTCTCTTTCTGTAGTAATGAAGATCAAATTAGTTTGACTTGCCCATGGCTCTGTCATAACCCATCTTTACATGTTCCCTCAATACATGTTACATAAAGACTTGGCAGTAAGGTAGTGAATGAACATGTGAGCTTTGGCACGAGCTGAACACATGGGCTGTACCACATATGGGCTCAACACAGGCTGAACCCATGTGCTGTGCCACACATGAGCTGATGAAAAAGATAGTAACCTCTCAAATGTCCTGGGGTAGTGGGGTGAGACATTTGAACCAAGAGCACTGGGCCAGGAAGATGGCTCAGCGCAGAGTATACTCACTGTGCACAGCTAACAACCTGAGCTTGAATCCCCAGAACCCATGTAAAAGCAGGATGTGGTAACAGACACATCTGTAAAGTCAGTGTGCCTCTATGGGGGAAATGGGAAGAAGAGACAGGAGAATCACTGGAAGCTTGCGGGCTAGTGGGCTAGCAGCAATAAACAACAGGAGCTATCTTATCTCAAGAAAGGTGGAAAATGAGAACGGATTCTGACGTTGTCTCTGACTTCCACATGTATGTTGTGGAATGCAAGTGCCTGCACACACACACACACACACACACATCATACACATACACCATGCATACACACATTTCACATACACATGCGTACACGTGCATAGCATAGTCCTAGAGGTTCGAGTCTGCACAGATGGCATGTGAGAATATATGCTAACAAAATGAAGGTAGCCAGGGATAGTGACTTCCACCCAGGTGTGGAAAACATCGCACCCCTCCCAAGCATCTACTCACAACTATTATGTGCTGTGGGGATGACAGAAACAGAGTAACAGAGAAAACAGAATGTTCTAGCATGGATCTTAAGAGACTTGGAAATGACGCCATAAAGAGTGTGTGAGCAGAACAGGCATCATGATGGAAAACGGGAGAGGAGTCTAAGGAGTCTACCTACATAGCAAAGGTCCAGAAACTGTTGGATAAATGGGACCAGTCTCCCTCCATCTTTTCATCTCCACTTCCTTCCCTCCCTCTTTCCCTCCATTTCTTCCTTCTGCTTTTCCTCGATAGTTCTGGATGAAGAAAGCAGACAGTCCTTATCAGTGAAGAACTTCACATCGAGTTTCTACCTGGGAGAAGATGACTCAGAGGAGTTCAGTCAGATGAGCCCACGACACCGTAAGGATCTTGGTTCTCCCATTCTAGCCTTTGCTGCTGCCTGCTTTCCAGGGAAGAAATCTGTTTGCATGCATCTGACTTTATATGTGAGCCCACTCTGTACTGGGGAGTCTTCACTCTTGTCTACAAACTCCGCACTGGGTCACACCAGCACCCACAGCAGTGATCATGTTAGACACTTGGAAACTAGCGTTCTGAGGAGAGCTGTGATGTGAATTAGTTTTTACTGCCAGGCAGCCAGCGCCTCAGCTTTACCCTCTCCTCAGTGAAAGTCCCTCTCCTTCTAAAAGGATCTGAGGGGCCTCTGTGGTGTGAGAACACTGAGACATTTATTTAGATAGAAACCATGACGCTTGACTCGAACCCACCTGGGGAAGCATAACTAGTTACAAGTGGGGAGAAAGGCTATTTGTCTGCATCTGTCTCCAAGGTGATGTTTCTCCTGTTTAGGTTCTTACTGTAGCATCTTATCATCTGTGCTGTCTCTCCAAAGCGAAGACCTCAAAAAACTTGACTTAGAACACTTACATTTTACACCTGAAACGATGTAAGTATGCAAGTGAATGACCTTTGAATGGCTTTTCTGTCTCTCTGGCTGGTAACACAGTCTCACCATATCCAGAGTCGAATTCTGATTCTACTTAACTAATTGTGTGACCTACCCAATTCAAATGGAATGAAAATAATTACTGGACTCTGCACATAAGCTTCTTCTATTTGTTGCCACTAAACGTGAAAAGTACTTGCACTGAGCTGTGGAGTTGATACTCACACATAAGTGCTGTAGGCATTAGCAGTTACTGTCATTATAAACACATAGCATGTTAGTTATTCAGAGGACTTACTTTCTCAGTGTTACTTTTACCTGTAAATGGTTGAAGGTACCAAAAACTGGTCATGTAGGGGACTGGATCAAAAATCCAAGGACACTTTTTCCCCCAGTCCTACCTCTCCAACAGAGCTCCGCAGCCAAATTCTACCACACTTAGGAAACCCTAATTTCTCACTGTGGTCAAGTGAGGTGAAACTGATGTACGTTTTGTGATTCCTTTAAATCCCCCTATGCTCGAACAGCCAAACTGTACCCTTTTCAGTTTCTCAAAAGAAGGACACACACAGCAAACGTTCCTTAAATAGTTTATTTACGAAAACAATTCTATCCCGGTGTCTGACAGTCTCCTCCCCAAATCCTTCATCTCATCATTCATGTTTGAGGGCTCATGGGTCTGCCTTGTGGGTTGGATAAGCAGTGCCCTGGCCAATGTGTAACACCAGCTGTGCAAAAGGACTGACTGATTTATTCCTGGTGTAAGCCCTCCCACCATGGCCTCATCCAAGCAACGGAGATGTCTTTGAGTACAACATTGGGAATAAGTATGCACAGCTTTCATGGGATGATGCCAACTAGTTCTAGAATATTCTAGTGCTGCTATTGACACCCTAGATGAACACAAGAGACTGGAAACTGCCTGTTTCACTGTTGCTGTCCCTCCTTTACCAGACTTTTCTCTCAAATGTGAGACATTTTCTGGTGAGAAAGTGCCACAGTGGAGTCAGGCATCCCTGAGAATAGTCACGTAGACTAATGTATACTCATCAAAATACATTCGCAAGTAAGACACACAAAAAATAGTTATGGGAATGTGGAAAAACAGGACTCATATCTGAGGGCTACAAATGTAAATAAGATTGCAAATTTTGCTTCCTTAATGTGAGCCATATCCCTCTAAAGCTTCCAGACTAAGGGACATTTTCCAGTTCTGGGACATGTCCCAGTTCTAAGGGGTGTTCTCCCTTAGAACTAACAAGTTACTCTTGGACACAGAAAGACTCCCTATATACTTTTCATGAACTGTATGGCTTGTACCCAGTGGAGGAGACCTTCCCTTGGTGGTGATTTTTTTTGTCATGCAGATGAAGTCTGATGCTTGTAGCCGTAGTATTTCTTTCCTGTTTTAGTGTCTGCCTTCTTCCCTGTCCAATTTCAGACGCTTCAAAGAAAAGTGTGTCATGAACAACTACTTTGGAATTGGACTAGACGCAAAAATTTCTCTGGAGTTCAATACCAAAAGAGAGGAACACCCAGGAGAATACAAGTAAGGGGAAGAGACTCAGCTCTCTGTATAAATACATACAATCATGATACAATATGTATTCCTACATCGAACAAGCAATGAAAAGACTGAGGTCCTTGGGAAATAAATGCATTGGTCTCAAGACTACCCTAGTGCAGACAGTGTATCCTGAAGGCTGGGTGCTCTGTGATAATCACCCTGCCATCATACATCCGTACTTCCATTCAGTAGTTCACCCATGGAGATTTCTGTGTAAATATAGCTACCTCTATTACTGTTGTTGAGAATAGATTGCATTGAACTTTATGGTGTTTCTAAGAGATTAACTGAGTCCTTGTAGGGGGCTCCAGATCTATTTTTACTTGACAGGGCTTCACAGTATCTAATATACTTCTATTGCTTCTTGGTATTCCAGATTGGGCCCTTTGGACCCACTGATTAGTATTGCCCTACCTGGCACCTTCTGGTAGTTTTATCCTACAGATATCCCTTAAGGCAGCTTCACAGTTCTTATAAATGTGTAAGTTAAAAGGACTACCCCAAGCCTGCATGGGACTGGCCTAGCCCCTCTGCATATATGTGACAATTGTGTAGCTTGGTCTTCACTGGGAGCATGGGCTGTCTCTGACTCTTTTGCTGGCTTTTGGGGACCTATTCCTCATACTGGGTTGCATTACCCAGTCTTAATACAAGGCAAGGTGCCTAGTCTAACTGCAACTTAAGATACCATGGTTGGTTGATATCCATGGGAGGCTTGCCTTTTCTGAATAGAAACAGAGAAATGAATGAGGGGTAGAGGGGAGGCGGGAGTGGGAAGAGAGGAGAGAGGGAAAACTGGTTGGGATATAAAAACAAACAAACAAGTAAATATTTTTAAAAAGGACCATCCCACCCCTGCCACTGCCGCTGCCATTAGAATCTCTTTCTCAGAAAAAAGCCTGGGATGTGAACAAAGTATGTTACCAGATATGTGATTTACAAAGTTTATTAGTATCCTTTCATTTTCTTAGGGGTAACTTTTTAAGTATAAAAATTTTGAATTTACAAGGGCTAGTTATTTTTTTTCTTTATGGACCATGTCTTTGGTATACTAATCTAACTCACGCTCTGAAAGTGTTTTCTTCCAAAATTTTATTGCTTTGGCTCTTACTTTTAAGTCTGTGATGTATTTTGAGTTATGATTATTTGGGAGACGAATGGTGTGAGCTAATGCTCTAAATTCATCCTTTTGCATCTTTAGTCAGTGTTCTGTTGCTGCCACGACCAAGGTGGCTCTTACATAAGGAAGCATTTAATTGGGGCCTTGCTTACAGTTTCAGAATTTTAGTTCATTATCATCCTGTCAGGGAGCATGGTGCTGAAGAAGTAGCTGAGAGTTCGGTATCCTGATCCACAGGCCAAACGAAAGAGAGAAACACTGGCCTGGGTGTGGGTTTTTGAAAACATCAAAGCCTACCTACCCGCCCTCCCCCACACACCGTGATACACTTCTTCCAACAAGGCCACATCTCCTCTAACAAGGCCACACCTGCTAATCTTTCTAAACCTATCAAAGTGTTCCACCCCCATCCCTAAGCATTCAAATATGTGAGCCTATGGGTGGCATTCTTAGTCAAACCACTGTAGACACCTCATTTATCAAAGTATCACAATTTTTCAAAAAGTTACCATTTTCCCAATCAATTGTGTTACCTATACATACATTAGAACATTGGCAACCTACCAGAGAGGATAAAAAAGTGAAGTGTGTCCCAGAAGAATTGGTTGGAGAGGAGAATAAAGGGTGACTATAACAGAAATTCATTGGTGCATGTATGAATTTCTCAAAGAATACATTTAAAGTATAATTTAAAAAACAAAAGGCACTTGAAAAATACGGCGTTTTCCCTTCCTGTCTTTCCCTACCCACTGACCTATCTATCATCCACCTCTGACTGTCTTTTTCTACTCCTCTCTCTGTAGCAGCCGCATTAAGAACAAAATATGGTATGGTATTCTGGGAAGCAAGGAACTGCTGCAGCGCTCTTACAGGAAGCTGGAAGAACGAATACAGCTGGAGGTTAGTAGAAAAGGGCCTGTTTCCTGGGCACGGAGAAAGGAAACCATGTGACCTCAGAAATCACCTTTCCACTATATCTTTGGTTCTTCTCAAATTAAACTCTGGGAGCCTCACTGACAGCCAAGGCGACAAGGCACGGGGTTTGATTTCTGTCATAGATAAGAAAAGGATAGTATGAAGAGAAGCCCAAGCTCCTCCGCATCTCTGTAAAGGATCGTTGTGCTGGTATCTGAAAAGTCAGGCAATAAGAGCAACTCTTCTCTTTCAGTGTGACGGAGAACCCATCTCCTTGCCAAACCTTCAAGGCCTTGTAGTGCTCAATATTTCCAGCTATGCTGGAGGTGTGAACTTCTGGGGAAGCACCAGAGCAACCACGGTGAGTGTGCGATGAGGAACGGGGTGGGAAGGAGACTTGACTCTCCTAAGTTGTCTCAGAAAGGATTACTGGACTGGCTAGAATGCACGTAGACAGTGGGGGAAGATGAGATAGGCTTTGAGTCCGTATTAGCAGTGTCTGTAGGTTCAGCTTTTTAAAACAGTTGCCATTCCAGAGCACGAGAATCAACCAGGAACCTCAGAATTATGTCACGTGATCTCTGGGTTTTGACTTTCCCTTTACTAAGGCCCAAAAGACACTCAGAAGATTACCCCCAGAGGCCATGTTCTTCATCCCTTAATGTCAGTAAAACCATCTCCTGGGAAGCGAGCCATGAGCTCTTTGCTCTGAGTTCATCTTAGAAGTTCAGGAAACTGACAGGAGTGGCCTTGGAGATTCATGATGCTGGACTGGACAGGGAAGGAATTGGCTAATTTGTGATCTCCACAGGAGCGCACATGTATTGCAAGCACAATTCCTGTTTCCAGCCTTGGCTTCCTCACGTTATTTTTCCCCTTTAATATAATTTTCTCACTTCTTCATGTACTAGATATACTAGGCAAAGTTTTACCAGTAGTCCTCAAAGCACATTTATTTATTATAGACAAAGTATGGATTCTTGGGAGAATTGTGACAGGATTCTTCCTCCCTAGGAATATGAGGCCCCTGCGATGGACGATGGGAAGCTAGAGGTGGTGGCAGTCTTTGGTTCTATGCAGATGGCCGTGTCTCGTCTCGTCAACATGAATCATCATCGAATCACTCAGGTAAGTGAAGGTTGGGCGGATGAAAAGGGGAGGAAATGTCTCGCTTCAGCCCAAGGATGTGCGGTGAGCCTAGCAATCACCTGGATGTAGGAGTTCCTGGGGAGTGGAAGTAGGCAATCTATTAGACAGTTAGGTGGTGAAGATAGAGATGGCAGGGACCAAAAGCACAAAAGGCTCATAGGTAATACATGATCCATCTCCCTGGAATGATCTGATTCATAGATTCTGCCAGTGTCTCTTCAAATAAACACTCACACTGTGACCAATAACAGATTAGCCCACAGTACTTTCCTCATTTTTCCTTTTTGTCCTCTCTCTCCTTTTCTGGTAGTGCCATGAGGTGATGATAACTATTATTGGTGAAGAAGGTATCCCTGTGCAGGTGGATGGGGAAGCCTGGATTCAGAAGCCAGGCATTATCAAGATTAAATACAAGAATTCTGCCCAGATGTTGATGAGAGATCGGGTAAGCGGAAAGTTCTACTTGAGCGCCTACATTGCCTCCTCCACAGCTACCACATTCTAGGCAAGAATTCCCCAAGGGAGCTCTGTGTGCCTTCCTTATCAGGCACCTTGAGTGACGGTTAGAAGTGCATACTCCTAGGTCCCACACCAAACTCTCTGAACTGAATGGAAAGAGGGGACTCCTGAGAGCTAGCATTTATAAACAAGCTCCCTGAGACATTTTTACTAATGTAAAAAGTTGCAAGACACTATCTGTCTCTCAACAAGGTTGTCCTTGTAGTCCTGCACTGCGCAGAAAACTAAAGACCCATGGTGGTGGAGAAGGCTACTCTCTCAATAACAGTTCCTTCATTGAATATGTTCTCTTTGAGCTTCATAAGATTCCTTAATATTGCGTTTAGAGATGTCACCCATTTCTTCTAAATAAAAAACTACAGTGATAGAAAATATATCATTATTGATCACTTGTTCAAACTTTGGGGTTATCTTTTGAATTGTGAACATAAATATATCAGTAGTAGGGAGGGAATACCTACCTAATAAAATGCCAATATGGTGCTGGGCACATTGCATCTATTGTCTGACGTAGGTCCTCCCAAAACCCCTATAAGGAAGATGAAATTCCTTCCATGTTGAGAGCTTAAATACCTTATGCATAGTCACATACCTAGTAAATAAAAAACAATAGGATTGAAAAAAAATTGTATTTCTGAATCTAAATCCCATCACAACATAATATATACCTTTGGAAAAGAATGAAACCAAAAAGGTGTTCTTCTGTCTTATCCATCACCATGTTCTCATAGCTTCTAGAAGGCAAATATTTTGCTTCATTCAAGACTGGTGTCTCACTAGCCAGTATACTAACAATAAAAACTAAACTGCCTTACAAAGAAGATACACTGACTAAAAAGACAAGGTGTATAAATAGGTGCGTAAGGTGAATGGATAGGTATGTCTTCACTTCTCTTTCCCACCTATGTATACCCCATGATACCTACAGAATGCCATACTCATTGACAAATCTGCCACATGTCCTCAAAGCTACAACAATCATTATGCTTTGCCTTTACATTCGTCTCTAGGACTTTGAGAACTCAATGAAAACGTGGGAATGTAAGCATTCTGAAATCCAATCTATCCCACTACCCCACCTGGACTTCCAGGAATCTCAAGATAGCCTCTCTGATAGCGAGTATGCTCAGGTGCAGCACTTGGCTCGGCATGCAGAAAACCTCATTAGCAGGTAAGAGAACTAAACTTAAAACAGGGCTGGGAAACCTAAACATGGATAGGGAGACACAGTCCGTTGGTGTCTACTGACTACTGGGGCATTTAGCCTCAGAAAGAAATCTAAGTGTTTACAATTAGGGCCCTGACAGGCTGTGCAAGAAGTATTCTTTGTGATTAACAATAAGGCAGTTTTCACACTCCACATTCAAGCCAGAGGTGAATTTTTATTTCCCTCTGCTTTCCAAGACCCAGCAGGAATAAGGATGTTTATTCTGGGCCAGTAAAATGGTTCAGGAAATGAGGTGCTTCTCATCAAGCCTAGCCATCTATGTTTGATCCTTAGGGCCCCACATGATAGAAACAGAGATAGAGCCAACTCCTGCAACTTACACACACACAGACACACACTGGCATGCATGTGCAAATATACACAAACAAACAAAAGTTTGCTCTTGCCCTTAACTATCAGAAAGACCTTGAAGTTTCAGCAAGAGTCAGGCACGCTCCTTTATTTTAATTTCTCACTCTAATCAATCTAGCACTCTCTAAATCCAAGTTAAACAGGAACAAAGGTGACTACTTAGAGAAGATCAGCAACATCTCCTTCAGCTGATACCTAATGAAGAACAGAAATAGCAAGAGGGAAGAAAGAGTTCAAATCCAGTACCCAGGGTTTTTGTTTCGATTCTTATCCCAATCTGCCAGCTCCTCACACCATAAATCCAAAGCGACAAGCTCATCTGCTTTTGCTCTCTTACAGACTTACTGACCTGAGCAAGGTCCACCAGCATGTGTCTGTCCTCATGGATTCTGTGAATGCCAGTGCTAATATCCTGAACGATGTCTTCTATAGCCATGACAGTGCCAATGAGGCGGGTGCAGCTTCCTGTATTCCCATTGAGGTAAGGAGGGAAAAGAAGCGAATGAAATAAAGAAGCCAAACTTTCAAGGAAAAGGGGCTAAAAGGAAAGTGAAACAAAATTAAATTAAATGAGATTAAATGAGGAACAGGTGCGAGTGATAGGGTAGAAAACTGATGGGTAAAGTAGATAGGGATTGGGACTGTGGATTCCTAGGTGAAGTGCTTGTGCCGTGCAAGCATGAATAGCTGAATTATACCCCAAGCGCCCACAGTAACAGTCAGGCACGGCAGCGTGCATCTTAATCCCTCTACCTGAAGCAGAGACGGAAGGGTCTTGGAGGCTCCCTAGCCAGTCAGACTAGTCATATCAGTGAGTTCCAGCCCCAGGGGCAGACCCTGTCTCAAAAATGTAAGGTGGACGGTAATTGAGAAACACATCTCACACCCATCTCTGGCTTCTACCGGAACACACACACACACACACACACACACATGCACATACACATGTAACCACACAAAAATTGAAAAATAAAGTGATATGCTGGATAAGAATGCGGGCAGTCCTTGGATTGTTCCAAGGCCAAGGTGGCTGCTGGGGAAATGCCATGACAAATTTTATCATTTTGAGAAACAGTATTGTTCCTGGTAGCTAGCCCCAACATCAGACTCAAAGTGGAATAGTTAATAAATGGAAAGAAGCGTAGTCTTGGACCTTCCTAATGCCAGTTGACTCCCTGTATAATCATCTAAAGTTATACCTGTCATCGGAACCCAAGATCCAAGATGCTTTTAATTCCCTTTTGACGGGTCCAGATTAGACATTTACTATTAAATGTGCCATCCTATGCCAATACTCACTGCCATAAGATTTGGGTGTTTCTTTTAAAATGTAACTTTAGGTTTGGAGATGTACCTTAGTGACAGAGAATGGCCTTGAATATGGTCCCTGGTATATGTAAATATATACATACACACAGAGACAAACAGGCACACACACACACACACAGGAGGGGCAGGGAAGGAAGGAGGGGAGGAAAGGATGGAGAGAGACGTCGGGAGATGGAGGGAGAAGGGAGATGAAGAAGATGAGTAGAACTTCATTAAGAAGTAAAAATACAATAGGATCAGGATGTGTTCAAATATGAGTTAACTTTATTTTAGGCCGGGTCCTAGTCAAAGGAGGTCCAAAGGCTGTGAGTTTCAAGAAGAGATGTGTATGGTTAGATTTATTTCTGCGTGCCATGGGAAAGACACTTTTAACCTAGGGACAAGTCTCCTGATTTGCAAATTTCCCTCTGGTTTGCAAATTCCCTATTTTCCTGTTGCCCACTGCACACAATCAGTGACTCCCACTTTGCAGGACACAGCAATAGAGCTACATTGTTGACAGTTGACCATTGACAGCTGGGGTCAGTTCGGATTGGTTGGTGCTCATGCTGGGCCAGCTGTGCTGAATTTTTAATATGATGTTTCCACCTCCAGGCGTGTCCTGCTGGTCTGCTCCTACCTTCCCGTGGAGAAGCCAGCTGCATGCTCACTAACTGGCTCCTCTCTATCTTGTCCTTTCCCTTCCGCTCCTTTTCCTCTCTTCTCCTCTCAGACTCTAAGCAGAAACGATGCAGTAGATGTTGTATTTGGTCTAAAAGGGCTCTACGATGACACCAAAGCTTTCCTGGATGAAAACTTGGTGAGTGCAGCGGGCTGGAGCATGGGAGGGAAAACATCTCTTTTGAATATGGCCACATTCTGTATTGGTTTCCGTGGTGCTAGAGGCTTATGATCATTGTAAGTAGGTGATTGCCTGGTGATTCCAGTCATCCTGGTCGTGATAGCTGTCCTCCAGTATTTGTTACCTGAATGTGTTACTGTTTGTGTTATGGCAACCCATGGGGACTACCATATTTTAGATGAAATCGGTCAGTGTCTCCTGGGGAAAGACTAGGCCCACCAGATTCAGGGTGCTCTCATTCTACCTGGTAAAGCTTCAAGTGAGAAGAGTGAGCTCAGAGATGCTCTTCTCTCAGGTCTATAAGTGTCACCTTCTCCATGGAGAAAGTAGCAGGAAGTAGGGAAAGTTCTGAGGGCTGTGAGCTCAAATACAAATTAGCTACCTACCGTATTATCTCCCTAAGGCTGCCATGGGTAAGTACCAAGTACTATATGACTTTAAATAACAGAATCTTACTATCTCATCATTCTGGAAATTCTAACATTCAAACCCAAATTGTAAGCAGGCTCATGATCCCTCTAAAAGCCCTAGAGGAAACTTTCTTTGCTTTTTCTTAGCTCTGGCCATTTGTTTCTGGCAATCATTGTTGATCCTTAACTTATAAACACTCCACTCTTGTCTTGTTTTGCATCTTCAATGTCTCTGTCTTCACATGGCCATATTCTTCCAGGGTCACTGATAGTGATGGACTAAGGCCTGCCCTGTCTAGTATGACCTCAAATTAATAGGGAGTTATAAATTCAATGACTACCATTTCACATAAGTATGCATTCTGAAGTAGTAGAGAATAGGATTTTAATGTATCTCTTGAGAAGAACACAACACAACCCACAACATTAGCAGTGTAGCTATACCTCTTTGCATTCGTTTCCCCTATCTCCAAGATAGGAATTAGAACCCCTACCTTTACAGTTTGTTTAGAGGATTTATATAAACAACAAAGTATTGTACCTTAACTGCCTACCAGTACTCGGTACATAACTGTGGCTCAAAAGATGGACTGGGGGTATGAACTATGACTCTGAGGACGGCATTAGCCACATGTTTCTCATAATGTTATGTTCATGCACGGGCACAGTGGGACGGTACTCTGATAAAATCCACTGCTCATAACTGTCCCACTTTGATGTTGTCCCTGAGGCAGGTGTTGTACTTGCTTTTGATCTAATTAAAGTTTAATTTGAAGAAGAGCTTCTGGGTTGAAATTGCAAGAAGACCCACTGCCTCTTTCCCTTACATATCTAATTGTCACACTGCCTCAGAAGCAGAATGGCTAAAACACTCAGACCACATCGTTCCATCATCTGGGCCCCAAGCCTAGGGGCTTTTAGCTTCGGACAATTTCAATTGGAATTCTGAACTCAATGTCATCCTCAATTCCATCATCAGTAAATATGGGAAGTTGGCCTCTTGTAGCTACTTAGGCTTTCTTGAAGCTCATAGATTGAAAATTGAGCCATGTTAGGAAACAGCCTAACTTGAACATACTCTACCATGAGTTCTCAGAAGGCTTCCTTTATATGGGACCTTTGAGGTTCCACATCTGTGTGCACATCAAAATGAGGGTAGCAGGGACAATGCACAGTATGACCGTGCATCTCTAGGAAGGCTGTCACGGACATGCGATGGGTACAAATCATGTTTCATTTGGAGATTATTCCTCCTATTGAGAAGGTATGGCAGTAAAAAAGAGTAATTTCAGCAGAGGAGCTGTATTAGCTTCCCATTGCTGTAATGAACACCCAAGATAATCAATATCCAAAGAGAAAGCTTTGTTTTGGCTCAACCACGATGGTTTGCTCCTTTGCTTTCAGGCTATGGCAAGGCAGCACATTGTGGTGAAAACCATGTGGTCGATTAAAGCTGCTCAGCTCATGGCTAGGAATGAAAAGGGGTGACTAAGGCCCCACTGTTTCTCTCAAAAGCATGGTCACAATGACCAGAATACTTCTGACTGGGATACACTTCTTAAATGCTCCACCACCTCAGCAGTCTGAGACTTAAGCCTATAACACCTGGACCTTTAGAGAACATTCTAGGTAAACTGTAATAGGGATATTGCTTTAAAAAAATGATGTGAATCCCACTCAGTAATTCCCACTTCCCTTATTTGGCATGTGTTTGGCACATCCATCTGAGTCATGCTGTATTGTCTTAAGTTGTAGGGATGGACAAATTATTTGTTAGTGTTGATTTGTAACCTCCCATTCCACTCTCTGCCCATCCAGTTGCCACACGTTTCTGGCACTAGCTATTGCTACAGCAGTAAGCATCCCATAAATAGAAAGGGACCCCAACAGACATGCCAAACTGGAAGTAGAGTGCATGGTAGAGATGAGTGGTGAGTCCTGGTTGGATTGCTGTGTGCTTTCAAGGCTATGCACACCAGTGTGCTTCCATGTGTCCAGACTATTCCCTGGTGAAATAGGAATGGTCTCCCTGTACTGCTGATTTAGAACGTGGAGGTGCTCGCCAAAGAATCTTATGTCTCCCATGCACCACACAGAGTTTATCTTCTGTATGCTGGGAGGTTATTATCAGTAACCATTTAGGTTTTGATTTTTAAACATACAGGGCAAGCTGTCTGCAAACATGTTTCTTTTTTATTTTTTTTGGAAACATGTTTCTTATTTATTTATTTATTTGCAAACATGTTTCTTAATCGTGGAAATAACTAGAAGCTCCAGAACAACCTAGAGAGGCAGACCCTTTACCTGGAAGGGAGAAGTTGAGGCATTCTTTCCCTAACCTTCTCACCTTGATTTACAAACTTTTAAATTATAGTGTATAATAACTATTCCCTCTTGCATCCGGATATTCTACATACCCTGCAGGACAGTATTGTATAAACGGGAGGCTACTAAGTTAGGCAGATTCTGTCTAGCCCTGGAATCCTTTTTTTTTTTAAACTAATTTAGCCTCTCAAATATTACATCCCAACCATGGTTTCCCCTTCCTCCTCTTCTTGTCGCTCTCCGTTCCCCTTCCTCTCCTCCTCCATTTCCCTTGAGAAAAGGGCAGGCCTCCCAGGGCTATCCACCAAACATTTGTCATGTAATCTTGAACGCTAAACTTCTTTGATTATGCTTTCTTACCTATGAAATAAAAAAAAAAAAAAGCATCCCTTGTAAGGTATTGCGAGACTATTGGGGAGAGTAAGAGGAATTATGTATTCACAGTACCTGATATACACAGTTGCTCAGAACTTAGTGGTAGCTCTTACTTAGGAGGATGCTGATATGGCTTCAGAGACTGGAAGTCAAGAGTGGAACTCTTGTTGTAGACATTAAGCTCAAGCAGAAATCACGGTGCTAATTCATGCTGGAGAAAAGACCTTCACTTGTGAAACCGAGCATGCCCAGCTCCAAAGAGACCTCTGCCATCTGACTATTTCCTGGGTCTTCTTGTTGAAAAGAGAGCTGTCGAAAGCTAGTATTATTTTTGATCAGTAAACAATCTGATTGTAGGCCAAATGAGCTATAATTTGTCAGCATTCTAAGTGTGTTGTTACCTGCATGGACTCATAGTGGAGTCGAAGGCAAAGTGCTAAGAAATGTGCACTCACTGTTCTCCCTGTCCATGCCAGCTGAGAGATGCTATGGATGAGGCCACCCTAAAAACTGTCCTGGATGCCATGAATACGGAGCTGCAAAGGACATTAACAATTGACTGGTTGGGTCAAATCCTTCTTTCAGAGGTGGGTATCCTGGGGAATGGGACTTTCTGGTTTAAAGTCATAGTATGGGGTCAGTAGATGGGACGGATGTCGCAGAGCCCATCCTGATGCAGCGACCTTTAGCTTCCGCATTAATGAACCATCCTCTCTCCATACCCTCACCATTAATGGACAGAACAAGGCAGCAAAAATGAACAAGGAGGTGACCATGGAAAAATAACCAGGAAGAAGACCATTCTAAAGCAAGAAAAAAAAAAAAACAGATAAAGCTCATGTTGCTGTCTAGGCTACACGTTCTCCTTGCTCAGTGTCTGCTGCCAGAACTAAACCGTATCTGGTACATACTAGCATAGACACACCAGGTGTTTGTGGATAGCTGTTGTAAATGGTTGATATCTAGGCCGCACTGGTAGTTGAGTCTTCCAAACACCTCATCTTCCTGTTGCTACCTGACCCCCATTGCATCTCACATTTAATATGTGGCATAAAAGGAAAATCAAACATTGCAACCGATATAATATAGTTTCAGAGATGCTGTCAATTTTGGACTACTTTGAGTACTCTTTTAAGATTGGAAACTTTCATATTCACTCATAAACCAAATATCCCAAAGATGGCCACCTATAACAAAGTAAAGTATTTCCTTCATGATCTGACAGAGATTGTCTCAAAAATTTTTCACTGTAAAAATATTCATCCCAAATTTTAGGATCCCTGCCTGCCTTCTCACATCTGTTTTTTTGAATCCAAATGCCAGGCATGTTTGGGATGGTGCAGATGCAAGGCCACTATTTCAGAAGGAAATTCATATGCAAATTCAAGTCTAAAACAATGGTTCTCAACCTGTGGGTCGAGGCCACAGAACCCATTAGAAAACACAGGTGTTCACATTATGATTCATCGCAGTAGCAAAATTACAGTTCATGAAGTAGCAAAGAAATATTTTTATGGTTGGGGTCACCATAAACTGAGAAAACTACTTTTAAGGGTCACAGCATTAGGAAGGCTGAGAACCACTCATTATCTTAAAAGGTTTACCAATCTTTGGTGAATACAAGGCCTGGTGTAACTCAGGTTTTTATCAGTAACTTTCTGGGGAAGGAAGACAGTCTGTTAGACAATAAGAAAAGCAAATTCTCACTCTTCTTTCCGTTACTACCTGCCTCCATTAATTCCCATTAAGCTCCCGAGCTAAGCAAACTCACTGGATAGTGAGAGAAATGGGGCAAATTCAGCCTGTACCCTGGGGTCCCGGTTCCCATGTGACTCTTCCTCACCCGGGACAGAAAGCAAAGCCCTGGAGAAAGGAAGCAGACTGAACAGAAGCCAAGGAGATGTTGCTCACACTAAATACCCTTACCTTGAGATTACAGAAGGTTCAGACCCACTTTTCTGGGGGAGATCAGGACAAGAGTCAATTATTGATCTTTTCAAGACTCTAACTGAGGGTAAGGGCCTGTGCTCATTCTTGAAGCTGTTTATACAGGGCAGTTCTGGATGTCAGGGTATACAGCTGGGAGCAGCATTAGAGAAGCAAGGGAGTCAGTGCAGGAAGAGGAGGAAGATAAATTTGGACTCTTCCCCCGATGGAAGGTACTGGAGGCATAACTAATCCTCAAAGGAAGATGACTCCAAAACCTCTTTCTTGTAATGTGTTTGGCTAGATTTTCTGGCAATAAATCAACTTCAGGATCGTCTTGCTAGCAACAGAAGTAAAATAAGAATGCTTTTACATAAACAAGATAGAAGTTGGAGAATGAACTGGAATTACAGAGCCTGTGTTGTCTGCACAAATGAACTCACATTCAAAATTAGTAAGTTTGTTTAGAGAATCCTTTGCATCCCAGCCAAGAAAACAGGTCGCCTGTGAGGCAGTGTCTTCCCTATATGAGGAGGCTGGGCTGAGGGACAAATAGGGGCTCTCAGCTAGAGGTGGGAAAAATGGGAGACATTTCCTAATTTGTAAAGAACTGTCATACAAGCAACAGTGACCTCAACAATCCAGGTGACCTCACATACAAAGGTCAAACTCTGAACCTATGCTTTTTTGTTTTTTTTCCTTTCTTTTTTTTTCTCAACAAACTTGGAAGAGTGTACATCTTTGTTTGCTTCCTCCTCCTCCTCCTCCTCCTCCTCTTCCTCCTCCACCGCCTTCTCCACCGCCTTCTCCTCCCCTACCCCTGTTTGCACAACCATGCCTTAACTCTGAGTACTTGCTGCTTGCTGATTTTCTAATCCAGAAATGATAGTATTCATTTTCCAGGTTGTTTTGAGTTTGTGTAAGGAGCATTTATTGATATATCCAGAAAGGCAGAGGGCCCAGAGTGGGCGCTTGCAGAAGCTCAATCTCTTTATTAGGACGTATGAATAGTGAGGAGGGACAGCTCTCCTACCTGAGCTGAGAGGAGCTTTGCCTGCTTTCCGAATTCCTCTTTCTCCATCACACTAGAGAGCCCATAGCAATGCTTTCAGAAGGTCACCTAACATTCTGATCTGACTCTTGCTATGCTTTCCCAGGCGCACTCTTCTGACCGCAGAAGTCTATATCGCAGGTTGAAAGACAGATTCCCTAGGTTGGGGAAGAAGAAACGAGAAGGGGGAGAAAAGTCGAAATCAAAGCCAAGACTCCCTGGTTTTCTCAGTAAGTCAATCACACACACGTAGAGGGCATGAACGACAGCTTGGATACCTCCAAGAGACCTGAAAGTACCCTCAGAAGTGTTCATGGGTGTGTCAGAGAGGGAGGCTCTGGGAAGAAGCCAGTATTAGATAATGCCAAGTAAGTTAGAGAATGAGATGGATTCTGGCTAGTAAGGGGTGAACCTGAGAACGAATGGTGCTGTGTGGGCTGGAAAGGGAAAACCGCATTCAGACTGCTTGACCCATTCATGCCTAACATCCCTAAGATGTTAGGGAAAGGTTTTTGCCCTGTCAAAAATCCCTTCTCCCTGCTAGAGTCCCTGGATATGCAAATCTCCTACTATATAAATTTTGTTTTGATGCCATTCTATTTATTACTGGCCTGAAGTACTGTGACTGGGAAAGGACCATGAAAAGAAATGTGAATGGGACTCAAAAGAAGACTCTACGAGAATTGTTGGTTGTCCCAATTCTGATGTGCTTAGGCAACATGGAAGCTTCAAAAATATAGCATTAGCAGACATGTGAAAACAGTTTTAGTTTTAATGAATAGGATTATTTTTTCTGATGTCAAGAGAAAATCTTTTGGACCTAACTATATCTTTTCTTGGGTATGGTCCAACTGGTTTGATTCCTTAAGAATCTGACAATTGGAAATCTCTGGTATGAGTGCATAGTAGTGCCATAGATAATCGGTTCTAAGAATTAATCCTATTTGCATTTAGTTTGTATGGTCTCCAGTGGCTTCCTCTTTGATTCAGAGATGGTAGCTACAGTAGGAACAAACTAGTATGTCTCCTACTATTCTGCCCCCTCTCGGGCATGAACATCTATGCATTTGGCAAAGTACTAACTTCATTATTTCTCTTACCTCCCCCCTTTGGCTCTGAAGGCAGGTTCTGGCATCGCAGAAATCGTGGCAATGAAGCAGAAAATGATGACTCTTCAACACCTTCAAGTTCTCAGCTATAGTCCTTGAAAACTGGAAGAACTCTCAACAGAGAATTTTACTAAAAACTCTCAAAACCTCAAGAAAGACTGAACTATATTATATCAGAACAAAAATGAGCACCACCAAGAAAGACCCTCCAAATCCTTATACTAATATATTTTCCCTGGACTTAATCAGATCTCCTTAGAGGGTTATATTTTTCTTGTTGGCCAAAGATTCTTGTTCCGAGTTGTTTTGTTCAGTTCTCCTTCTCTTTGTGTACCTTGAGTAACCACAGTTTATTAGGGATAGATTCTTTGTGAACAACCTGGGACCGATAAGTATTGTGGTAGTACACCTCTTTAGAAAGTGTTGGAATGGGTTTCTTTCACTA
Organism: Alexandromys fortis; assembly: GCF_014885135.2. Lineage (NCBI taxonomy): Eukaryota > Metazoa > Chordata > Mammalia > Rodentia > Cricetidae > Alexandromys > Alexandromys fortis. Next base: position 281,872 of record NW_026068001.1, read on the forward strand.
GCAGAGAAACTCCTGACACCAAGGAATGAAATGAGTAACCAACTCTCAGAAAGATGAAGGGGCGGGGCATTCAGGCTTGGTTGTGTTTCTCCTCCAATCCCTGCCAAATGCAAATGGAAATTTCAAAAGATGGCTCCTAGTTGGCTCAAGAAGATGAGAACACGGTCCTGGAGGCTTGTCCATTTGTATGTTAAAATGATCATGTGAACATTTTCTTGTAGATATGAACCTCTCCTTTTTCCTCTCCTCTCCTCTCCTCTCCTCTCCTCTCCTCTCCTCTCCTCTCCTCTCCTCTCCTCTCCTCTCCTCCCCTCCCCTCCCCTCTCCTCCCCTTCCCTCCCCTTCCCTCCCCTTCCCTCTCCTTTTCACCACTCCTCTTTCCTTTTATTTTCTCTCCTTTCTTCTTCTCTTCCTCACTAACCTTCCATCCCATCTTGTTTCCCCTCTCTCCCCTTCTTCTCCTCTTTCCCCATAGACTCTTCATGTTTTCCCATGTGTACATATATGTCTTCGCACATGTCGAGGTGGTGCTCTCGTGGCTGGGTGGGCCCACTGGTTGGAACTCACCCCTCATGGCAACCATACCTTTACCTTTACCTTGATCCTAGCCTGCATGCCTCCATGGAGTGCTTGCCTGCATTCTCACTGGATTTTTTAACTAAATGTTTTGCCGTTGTGCCGCAGTATAGATTATATACAGAGACATAAAGATGTAAATATATATATATATATTTTTAGGAACTGAAAATACAACTCGACCTAAGTGACCCTCTAATTTATTGTGATAGCCCAGTAATCCTTCCCCTTCCCTATTACCCTACACAAATACACAGCTCTACCAACTGCCCTAGTTCTTGGTAGAGCTTCTAAACTTTTGGTGCATTTGTAGTGTCTTTGAAGTAGCTGGAGTCTACAGATAGCCCAGCTAATTCTGACATCCACTTAAAATACAGAGCCAGGTCACAGAAAGGGAACAAAAACACCAACGCCCTGCAGAGGGGCCAAGCTGGCATGCTGCCATTTTCTCTGTTTCTCCTGGCTCTGTATCAGCAACTTCCCAAGTTTTAATGCCCTCTTCCCCAGTAAAAATAATTTCAAAGAGTCCCACCCTTTAGATATCTAAGTTAGGGCCTACTAACCCACCATAGCCTGTGCCCTTCCCTATAAGCTTAATTTGAATCTTTTTAAGTGTACAATCTCGGTTAGGTAAATCTAATGAAAGTCCAGTGCTCAGAGAGAATGTCTCGGGCCTGCCGCTCATCCCCACCCTCAAGTCATACCTTTTGGAAAGTGTCCCTTTCCACTTCTCAAGAAAAAAAATCCAGACAACTGCCCTCTTCTCACTGCTCAGTCAAACTTAGTGTGCTCAATTAATCTGACTCAGTCCAATGGCTGGTTCACTGAGGTGCACAATCCAGAGGCCGATCACTGGTTCTCAACTTTGTAGAATTCCACCAGCCGAACCCTCTTAAACCAGCTGCCTGTGTTCCACCTCTTCAAGGGTGAGAAAAAGAGACTAACAACGGGGTATTCCCCCCAATGTCTGATAGCTTTGCCAAACAAAACTGTCCTAGCTATACAGCTAGAGAAGAAACTCAATGGGAAAAGATGACAGCAAACATTTCAAACTTAAATATCAGAATGTGTAATATGATGACAGTGTATATATTTAAGTGGAGAGTGCAGTTGCAATGTCTTTGGTTTTCTCTTATCACTTTCTTCGAAGGAGGAGTTATCAGATCAAACCACCAAGGTCATTGTTCTCCTTCGCAGCAGGAACTAATGCCTGTGCGAGAGCACACTCACACAGTTGGGAACAGTGTTGAATTTTCTCAGAAAAGTCTTTACCAAAATGGATCATTTGTAAATAAGCAAATTTAAAGAAACAGAAGGAAATCTTGGGAAACAGTAGCCTTACCTTGGTAATGACTAAGCAGGGCTATGTCTTGTAATTATTTTGATCACAAGTGATAGTCAAACATAATAGGAATCCATCTGTGCTTATTTTGCTGAAGTGCTGTAGGTATTTGCGTACTGTGAAGCTGCTGTTGCTCTGTTGTACCATCTGAAGTCCCGCTCATTTCCCACCCGGTCCTCTCATTTGAGTCAGAATAACATTGAAGGACACCTATAGGATGGGGACTAGAAGCAAATGTGGAGCAAAACTGATAAGCTAACGAGGAAGTGTGGCTTCTTAAAATGTTCCAGATACCATCAAAATTGTTTATTACTAATTGTTTCCTGAAAAGGAAGCTGGTATACTAAGAACTTGTTCACACATCTACTTGGAAACAAAAGAAGAGAGCTCTCTCTCTGTCTCCCTCTCCCATTCTCTCTCTCTCTCTCTCTCTCTCTCTCTCTCTCTCTCTCTCTCTCTCTCCTCTCCCTCCCCCCCTCTCTCTCTCTCTCTCCCCCCCTCTCCCTCCCTCTCTCTCCCACTCTCTCTCGCTCTCTCTCTCTCTCTCTCTCTCTCTCTCTCTCTCTCTCTCTCTCTCTCTCTCTCTTCCTTAGCCCTTGAGAACATGGGCTCCTTTCAGGATTTCATTGTTAACTATTTGAAGTAATACAGTTGCTCAGGTGGTGGGACCCGACACCAAGTATCCACCACAGTTATGTACAGAAATCATTAAGAATCAAAGCTCTGGGGTTTGATTGTATCTTTGGTATCACTGTCTGTAGAATTGATTGAGTGTCTAATTCTTGGCCAGAAGGACAGCAGGAAAGGAAAAATCTGAATAGAGTTAAGTTGTCACCAACTTCTGGCATCGATACTGTAAGAGGCCTAAAGCTATCCATCAAAGTCCTCTACTACACCCAAAGGGCAAGGGAAGGATATTTTCAGCATACTAAAGGTTGACCAGAAGAAACAACTGGGGATCAACATCATATTCCCTTTGGACACAGTAGAATTTTAGTTGTATAACAGACAGAAAGTAATACCAAAGACATCAGACACCTATAGTATGGGGACTAGAAGCAAATGTCTTTTTTTGCTTCTGAAGAAGAAAAGACATCAGACACCATTCACATCTTTCCACTGCATAAGGGACTTGATTGGCTATCTGGTTTGTGGAGTTGCATTTGTTTGCTAATCTGTAACACATTGTTGTTTACTATTTTATGTTCTGTGTTTTCTCAGAGGCCCTGCAAATAGTAGCAGGGCGAGGGCCTGGTCAAAGGAGGAAGCTGGAATAGTCATGGAATAACAGAAAAGAAAACACAAAAGGAAAAGACCCACAAAGCGTGCCTATTCCTCTTAGCCCTCCTCATCAAATGGAACACCAGTCCTCAAAGTCAATTCAGTGATTGCTTCTTAAAGTGTTTTAATAAATGGATAAATATCGACAATACCTACATCTCATCATTTCTTTCGACAGGGTAGGGGAGCGGTTGGATGGGACTTGATGTGAGTTAGTGGACTGGGGTGGTCCTTCAAGCTCTCCATAGGTCACCCACAGGTACCAGTGGAAGGAAAGACCAGGCAACAAAACACAAATCAAGACTGGCACTAAAGGTGCTGCTGAAACTGGTTATAAAACCTAGCTGCAAAGTAGCATATTTCTATGGGAAAATACGGGTTGCCATTATTGCTCTAGATGCCACTTCAATGTGATACACAGACAGATCTCAGGAAAGTCAGGTAGTGGAGGGGCAGAGTAAGATGAAGGAGTATACCCTAGGCTGCTATAAAGAAGTCAAAGACAGCTTGAAAGCACTTTAAAATGCAGTGTGCTCTCCTAACACAAACAATAAATGCTTCTCTCCCCTCCAAAGGTGTTTAAAGTTGCAAGGATTCTCTTCAGAACCACAACTGAAAATAGTGTAGGGTCACTGAGATGGAACAGCAGGTGAAGGGGCTTGCTGCCATGTCTGATGATCTGAGTTCAGTCTCTAGAACACACATGACTCCCATATGTTATCCTCTGATCAGACACATGCGCTGCACCATGTACACACACACACACACACACACACACTGTAATAAAAATGCTTTAATTCCTGGCACATAGTTGCAGTCATCTTGTGAATTCAGATGTTAATTACATTCACTGCACAGGCAACTAGGGATATAGCAGACCAGGATTTTACATAAAGTAAGGGTAAGAATTCAAGTCATAAATCCTTAACTGGCCAAATGCTAAAAATGATTGTTCATTTGGAGACAATGCATTTTTAACAGGACCACATTTCAGGCTATCCTTATATATATATAAAAAAAAAAAACTCCTGGGCTTTGCGGGTGGGTGGTAAACTGTTCTGCTGTGGAGGATATAGCAGGCTGGACCCTGTGATCCATATTAAGACTTTTGTTTTGCATATAGAAGACTGTTGAACACTATTATAATTGGACATCTTATCTCAGTCAGAATAGCCAAGATCAACAAAACAACTGAAAAAAAAATGTTGGCAAGGATGGGAGCCAGGAACCCTCATTCACCTTTGCTGGGATAAAAAAACTAGTCAAGGTAATCTGAAGTCACTGTGGAGAGTTCTCAGAAAGGTAAATGTAAATATACCATTACTCAACTATTCCACTCCTTGGCATATGCCCAAAGGACTCGACATCATACTCCACAGATACTTGTTCATAGCTGTCCTGTTCTCAATAGCTAGAAAATGGAACCAGTCTGAATGTCCTTCAAGTGATAAATAGATACTGAATATGTGGTTACATACACACAATGGAATACCATTCAGCTGTATATAAAAATGAAATCATGAACTTCCTGGATAAACAGGTGAAACTAGAATGAATTATACTAAGGGAGACAATCCAGCCCCAGAAAGACATATACTGCACTTCTCTCTCCACTGTGATCCCTATCTCCCAATCTTTGGCAACTAGATAGAAACTAGAATAACCACATAAACCATGGAAGTAAAAAGAGATTATGGGTGGGGAAAGAGCTCATGAGAGTAGGATGAAGGTTACAGGTGATATACAGAGGAAAACAGACAAAATGAGAGTGGGGTTTAATTTGGGACGAGGGAGGGAGATAATACAAAGGAAAGGGAGGAAAGGATAGATGACACTGTGGGTGTCTAAAATAGAGATAGTCATGTTCGTTTTAGCTAAAATTACATATAGCATATAAATATGTGGATATAAATACATAGTTTAAATGAAGTTATGCTACTTGGGATGATAGTGCTGTCCCCAAGAGCCATAAACTATGTGACAGAGTACCAGGCACAAGAAGCTTCCTTTCAAGTTTTTGGCCAGGGATGTTCAAGAGGAAACAATTTAGGCTATTGCTGTAGCCTTTGCTTACCTCCCAGTGGTTGAATTTAAGTCCTTATTACTGAAAATACCATGCACTTCGGACACAGGACTCAGGATGCAAGTTGGATTTGACCTGAAACCCCCTTCCTTGAGGACTAGCTTTTATAGTACCGGAAGGTGACATGCACACTGCAGTTAATACTCATGCACAATGTCATGCCTAGGAACCACAACAATGACTAGCTCAGCAAGTTACCCCAAAAGGTGACTCTTATATTGCTGTGAAGAAACACCGTGACTAAGGCAACTCATAAAAGAAAGAATTTAATTGGGAGCTTGCTTACGCTCCAGAGGGTTAATCCAGGATCATTGTAGTGGGAAATAGACAGACATGGCACCGGAGAAATAGCTGAGACTTTTCTTTCCTGATCAGCAGGTAAAGATAGACCCTGCCTGGTGTGGGTTCTCGAAACCTCAAAGCCAACTCCCAGTGACACACCTTTTCCAACAAAGCCACACCTCCTAAGCTTTTCCAACAGTCCACCAACCAGGAACCAAGCTTCCAATTATATGAGCCTATGGGAGCCATACTTATTCAAACCACCACAAGGTACAATAACGGCTAGTTGGACTTAATGACTATTCAACAGAAGGGAATTCATGCCTAGTACTATCAACTTAGGCCACTACTCATGGCTGCTGAGGTCATGGACCTTAGAAGACAACCTAATATTTTACTAAATATTTACTAAAGCAGTATAATTCATAACTACATTCTAAATGTATACTCTTAAACTGACAGAAAAGCACAGCTCTCAACCTTCATCAAAGAAGCTTCTCTTTGAAGCAGACAGAGACCATTACAGAAAGCCACAGCAGGTCAAAATTCAGAGAACTGACTGTGGTGTGCTTCAGTTGATGCATTTCCAACACAACCTCTATAGCTAAGGCTCAGGAAACAATGTAAAAATGGGGAGTGGAAGACTGTAAGGGATATATGGCCAAGAAGTCTGCTGCAGGATTTTATCTTTTAGATATGACGTAACATTCGTAAAATCTCAACAACAGGACTGCCTAAACAAGACCTGAACAATAATAATACCAATGCACATGTCAACATGGATAGAGGAAATCTCATGGGACCCCACCCCTAGATGACTTTTTTTTTTTTTTTTTGGTTTTTCAAGACAGGATTTCTCAGTGTAACAGCCCTAACTGTCCTGGAACTAGCTCTTGTAGACCAGGTTGGCCTTGAACTCAGAGATCCACCTGCCTCTGCCTCCCAAGTGCTGGAATTAAAGGTGTGTGTCAACACTGCCCAGATAGAAAACTTCTGAGAAAGAAAAAGAACCAGTCTTCCCCAGGTATGAGACCCCCTAGTTGGTTATTCAATACAAGCATATACATACAAGATTTATATTTAAAAAACATATACACACAAGCAACACTAAACAGACTCAGCATTTTCCATTTATGTATACACACATATACACAGTATATATCTAATAATTAAAGAAAAATATGTCATGGATCATATTTTAATTAAATAAAAATTGCTCTAATCTCATTTATTTTATATTTTTATTTTTAAAACAATTTTTAAATTTAAATCTATTTTGATTACATTCTTCCCCTCCTCCAAGTTTATCCAGATCTTCTCTCTCCTCCCTACCCATCCAACTTTAAGTTCTTTCTCAAAAAACAAACCAAGAACAAAATAAAATGCCCAAATCCTAGAAAATAAAATACTATATTGCCCAAAAAGGGTGAGAGACTAAACTGTAAGCAAATAATTAAGCATACCAAAGTAATTGTGTGGAGTTCATTATTTATTGGTCAATTACTCCTAAAGTATGAGATCTGCCCTGGAGTGGTTGATACACCAAGGATATCTGTAAGCCAAGACTGCTTGTTCGTTTTTGGCTGCCCAGACACAAATAATCACACAGAAACTATATTAATTACAACATTATTTGGTCAATGGCTTAGGCGTGATTCTAGTTAGCTCTTACATCTTAAATTAACCCATCTTTATTAACCTGTATATTTCCACAAGGGTGTGGCTCACCTGTAAAGGTTCTGGGCATATTTCTCCTTTGACAGCTACATGGCCTCTCTCTGACTCTGCCTACTCTCTAACTATATTTCTGTTCAGATTTTCTGCCTGGCTTTATCATGCCCTGCCATAGGCCAAAGCAGCTTCTTTATTAACCAATAAAGGCAGCATATATACAAAAGGACATCCCACATCATATATCATTGGAGAAACTGATTTTCCCTCTTGCAGCAGGTATAAGTGATAGTTCAGTTGTTAACCTTTACCCTAGTAGCTAGGTTTACATTCATTCATTCATTCATCCTTTCATTCTTTAAAAAAATAACAAAATAAAATATAATAAAACAAAAACTATCACATCAAAGTTGGACAAGGTAAACAGAAGGAAAAGAGCCAAGAGAAAACACAAGAAACCCACTCATTCACATACTCAAGAACCTCAGAAGGCCAGGAAGTGGTGGCGCATGCCTTTAATCCCAGAACTCGGGAGGCAGAGGCAGGCGGATCTCTGTGAGTTCGAGGCCAGCCTGGTCTATAAGAGCTAGTTCCAGGACAGGCTCCAAAGCAACACAGAGAAACCCTGTCTCAAAAAACCAACCAAACAAACAAACAAGAACCCCAGAACAACACTAAATTGGAAGCTATAATATAAGCTGATGTGGATGTCCTTGTGTGTATGTGTTGCTTTTATTAGTTGATGAATAAATCTTTGGGGCCAATAGCTTAGCAGAGTAAAGCCAGACGGAAAATCAGAACAGAGATAGAGAGAGTAGGCAGAGTCAAGGAGACACCATGTAACTGCCAAAGGAGTAACATGCTGGCACTTGTAAGCCACAGCCTTGTGGCAATACACAGATTACTAGAAATAGGTTAATTTAAGATTTAAGTGTTAGCCAGGAATATGCCTAAACTATTGGCCAAGCAGTGCTGTAACTAATATAGTTTCTGTGTGATTATTCAGATTTAGGCAGCTGGGAAACAAATGAGCAGTCTCCAGTCTCCATTTACATAAAGCAGAGGATTACAATTTTAAACAAAAGAAAAAATTAAATTGCCCTTTAATAAACTTCTGTCCCTTTTGGTGCAGGCTGTATTATATATTCTTTACCAGGACTGTTCATATATAGTAGACAGACAGACAGACAGACAGACAGACAGAGATATATAGATTCTTCCCCAACATTATTGGGATATAGAATGGTTTCTACTTTTTCATGCATGCTTTTCATATTATTCATTTGTAATCACACCTCAACCCTGCCCCTAACCGCTGGCTAATTTTTCATGGTTTTTGACATTTGAAACTGTCAACTAATATGTAACATTTGAGACAGGATTAATTAACTTAGCATAAACTCAGCATAATGCTTTTCAGGTTTTTCCAAGTTGTAATGAATTATTTGTTCCTTAGGAAATTATTTGCCAGCTGCAAGCTCCAGATATTGAAAACAACAAAGAAAAATAGAAATGTGCTATTTTCCAAGTGTTTCAAGGTTTTATCATTATTTTTGCGGTATTGGTTTCTAGTTTGATTTCATTGTGATTATAAAGCACAGTGTACATTAATTTCAGTCATTTTTAATGGGTTAAAAATTGACATTTATGAGGTTGTTTTCTGATGTTCTTTCCTCTCCACATTCCTTCCAGTTCCTGGTGCTTTGTCTTCAGTCTAATTGGAAACCGTTTCCTTCTACAGTTTTTCAACTCTTAATATGAGTGAGTGGTGGGAGAGCAGAGAGATTTAAAAGCAATGTTGTGTGACTCTCCTCTGTTGTGGTTCATCACATAGAAATTAAGGATCCTGTCCCTGAGAGTACTGATTCTGAAAGGCTGCAAGGCTTCTACGGCTATCAGTGCTGTTGCCACTGAATGATTAGATGGAGGCTGGGATATAGAAGAGAATAAGTTGGATTCCCCTCTTCTAATCTTGAGGAAATATCTCTATCCTTTTACAAGCCATAACTAGATTTCTACTAGAAGTATTTGTTTGTGCCATAGTGCTCACTTTCAGTTTCCAAACAGTATTAATTTCAGATCAGAGAAGTCCAAGAATCAAAAAGAATAGGAATGCCATTACTAGTATGTTGCTTATTCAAATTCTGACTCTTCTTTAATAGGCTGGATAATGTTAACTTTGAGATCCTCAGATAGATAGCTATACCATGTGTTCTTTCCAGGTCTTACTTAATTCAGCAGGAGACAAAATATAGGAGATGCTTAGTAATTCCACACAGAATTATAAGTTCAAAATTAAATTTATGATTGCCTAAAAGTGCAAACAACCCAGTGCCCAACAATCAATGACAAATAAACAAAATGTTATATATTCATACCATGAAATACTTGGCAATAAGAGGAAATGTAGTAGTAATAAATGTTACAACACAGATGAACCTTGACAACATCATGCTCAGTGAAAAAAAATTAGATGTGAAAGGCCACATATTGTATGATTCAATTTATATGAAATTTCCAGACAGGAAAATTTTCCAATAGAGACAGAAAGTAAATTGACTGCCCAAAGCTCACTGAAAGTGGGAGTGGGAGATGAAGACTGACTGTTAATCAATTCTGAGTTTCTTTGGAGACTGATAAAAATGTTTCAGAATTACATAGCGATAAAGGGTATACAACTATGTGACAACCCCCCAAAAAATCACATACGCACACTTTATCTAGATACATTACAGGATGTGTGAAATATCTTAGTGTAACTGTTCCATGGGCTTACACAGAAAATTATTGACTACAGTCATCAAAATATGAAAGCTAGTCCTTGATAAAGAAATGACTGTGTTTCTTTAATAAGGGTCAAAATAACAAGATCCAGTTACAAAAGCTATGCTAATTTTGAAGTAATAATTAATCTTTAAATTAATTATAAAGCATTTGCAACAGCAAAAAGCTAACTGATGGTTTCATTAGCACGTCTAAAGGACGAAGTTGGAAAATGGAGGAAATAATTCAATTAGTTAATTTTTTTTCCTTATGTGAAGCTTGGGATTTTAAAAAGCAGTAGATAATAGATTGGAAGAGTGTGTGTGAGAGAAAGAAGGCAAGTCAGTAAAGCTCCATTACAAATATTTTCTTTCCATCCAGTTATTTACAATAAGACACAAGTGGTTGATTATTGAAAGCAATCACTGCAAAGAAAGTTTCTTAAAATAAAGGAATAATAAAAAGTTACATTAAAACCTGTTCTGTGAGTTTATCTCTTTTAGCATGAAGTCTGCAGGCAAGGTAAACTATGTATGCCTTTCTCAGCTGGAGACCTAGTAGCTTTAAAGTGAGGCTTGATTTTTACATATGAAATGAATTGACCAAGCAGCTATAGCCATGGGGTTAGGAGTTAGGTGCCTGCTGCAGTCAAACTGGCAAAACTACAGTTAGTCATTGTTGACTGAGGATTGTGTCCCCTCTGGTCACACAGCCATTCAGTCCCAAAGAAACAGACAGAGGTCTACATTAATCATAAACTGGTTGGCATATTAGCTCAGGATTCTTATTAACTCTTTCTTTCTTTTTTTTTTTTTTTTGTTTTGTTTTGTTTTTTGAGACAGGGTTTCTCTGTGGCTTTGGAGCCTGTCCTGGAACTAGCTCTGTAGACCAGGCTGGTCTCGAACTCACAGATATCCACCTGCCTCTGCCTCCCGAGTGCTGGGATTAAAGGCATGCGCCACCATCGCCCTGCTTATTAACTCTTTCTTACATCTTATATTAGCCCATTTTCATGTCTATGTTAGCCATGTGGCTTGGTACCTTTATCAGTGAGGCATTCTCATCTTGTGTCCTCTGTATATGGGTGATGACTGCAGACTGACTTTCCTCTTCCCAGAATTCTCCAGTTCTGGTTGCCTTGCCTCTACTTCCTGCCTGGCTACTGGCCAATCAGCATTTTATTAAAAAGATATAAGTGACAGGATAAAAGACCATTGTTCCATAGCAAGTCATCAATGCCTTTAGAGATCTGAGGATGAATTATAGCAGAGAGTAGAACCCCAATAGCCTATGCATCAATTAAAATGATAGAGATTTACTGATACCTGAATGGTTACCCTAGCTTCCCATGGTCTCACTAGCTTCATGGAGGGCATGGCAGGCAGAAGTCATAGGCCTTTGGCTGTCCCACAGTCACCTGAGACAGCATTATATCTTCACCTGCTGCATTACAACATTGGCTTTTGGCTACCAGACAAGGTTTGAGAGATTTTCCTGTGGTGGGGGAACTGATATATCTTTTTTGTTGTTGTTGTTTTTTCGAGACAGGGTTTCTCTGTGGTTTTGGAGCCTGTCCTGGCACTAGCTCTGTAGACCAGGCTGGTCTCGAACTCACAGAGATCCGCCCTGCCTCTGCCTCCCGAGTGCTGGGATTAAAGGCGCGCGCCACCATCACCTGGCATGAAACTGATATATCTTGATGAGGCAGGGTAGAGCAGTCAAGTCAATGGTGTCCATAGTTTGTCCAGGGTTCAGGCAGCAGGTGAGCCATGGCGCAGTTCTTTGACCAGAAGTTAGGATCACCAAATCTAGGTAGAGTGGTTTGTGTCCCATCATCTTCATTGGAGACCCTAGGGTCACTGATAGGAGCTGGCATTTCTGTATATTTCAGGAAATTTTTTCATTAAACACTTTAAAAGCCATAGTTGGCAGATCTCTGAATAGTTTGAGGACCATTATCTATTAAATATACCCGAGCTAAAAATAATCTTATTTGCTTTTAGTTTCTTTCTTTAGTCTTAACCTTGAAGACATATACAGGAGGCTAAATGTGGTGGTTTAAAAGAAAATGGCCCCCATAGACTTATATGGAGTGACACTATTAGGAGGTATGGCCTTGTTGTAGTAGGTGTGGTCTTGTTGGAAGAAGTATGTCACTGTGAAGACAGGCTTTGAGGTCTTATATATGCTCAATCCACACCCAGAGAGGCAGACCTCTTCCTGTTGCCTGCCAATCAAGATGTAGAACTCTCAGTTCCAGCACCATGTCTGACTGCATGCCACCATGTCCAACCATGATGATAATGGACTAAACCTCTGAACTGTAAGTCAACAGCGATTAAATGCTTTCCTTCATAAGAGTTGCCATGGTTAGAAACCAATTATGAGTGAGTACATCCCATGATCCTCTTTTTGGGTCTGGCTTACATCACTCAGGATAGTGTTTTCTATTTCCATCCATTTGCATGCAAAATTCGAGAAGTCATTGTTTTTTTATGGCAGAGTAGTACTCTAATGTGTATATATTCTACACTTTCTTCATCCATTCTTCCATTGAAGGACATCTAGGTTGTTTCCAGGTTCTGGCTATTACAAATAATGCTGCTATGAACATAGTTGAACAAATGCTTTTGTCATATGATAGGGCATCTCTTGGGTATATTCCCAAGAGTGGTATTGCTGGGTCCAGGGGTAGGTTGATC
>NW_026068001.1:295707-326880 GCF_014885135.2 Alexandromys fortis
GGGTGTCTCTCTCTCTCTCTCTCTCTCTCTCTCTCTCTCTCTCTCTCTCTCTTTCTCTCTCTCTCTCTCTCTCACCCACCACCACAGAAATTAGCAATAACTGGTCATTAATCTCTCTCAATATCAATGTACTCAGTTTGACAATAAAAAGACAAAGGCTAAGATAATTGATATGAAAAGAGGTTGGGAAAAGGTTTTCCAATCAAACAGACCTAAGAAGGAAGCTGGTGTAGCTATTCTAATATCTAACAAAATATGCTTCAAGCCAAAATTAATCAAAAGAGATAGAAAAGGATATTTCATCAAAGCAAAAATCCACCAAGATGATGTCTCAATTCTGAACATCTGTGCCCCAAAAGCAACAGAACACACATTTGTAAAAGAAACATTACTAAAGCTTAAATCACACATAGAATCCCACACAATAATAGGGAGAGACTTTTAACACCCCACTCTCACCATTAAACAGACTATGCAGACAGAAACTAAATGAACAAATAATGGAACTAACAGATGTTATGGCTTAGATGGACCTAATAGATATCTACAGGATATTTTACCCAAACACAAAAGAATATACTTTCTTCTCAGTGCCTCATGGAACCTTCTCCAAAATTGACCAATATACTCACAAAACAAGTCTCAACAGACACAAAGAATTGAAATAACCCCTTTATCTTATCAGTTTACCATGAATTAAACCTGGAGTTCAACAACAGAAACTACAGAAAGCCTATTAACTCAAGGAAACTGAACAATTCTTAAAACGGAAGTACCATTGTGTCAAGGAAGAAATAAGAAAGAAATTGAAGACTTCCTAGAAGTAATGGAAACCAATGCACAACATACCTAAATGTATGAAACACAATGAAAGCGGAGCTAAGAGGAAAGTTCACAGCACTAAGGGCCTACCTACATAAAGAATTTGGAGATATCTCACACCAGCAACTTAACAGCACACCTGCAAGCTCTAGGAAAAAAAAGAAGGAAACTCACTCAAGAGGAGTAGATGGCAGAAAATAATCAAACTAAGGGCTGAAATCAATGAAATAGAATCAAAGAGAACAATGCAAATAATAAATAAAACAGAGAGTTGATTCTTTCCAAAAAAAATCAACAAAATAGATAAATGCCTATCCAAACTAACTAAAAGGCAGAGAGAGATAATATCCAAATTAACAAAATTAGAAACAAAAAGAGGAACATAACAACAGACGTTGAGGAAATACAGAGAGTCACTAGGTCATACTTCAATAAACTATACTCCACAAAATTGGAAAATCTAAAAGGAGTAGACATATACCAAAATTAAATCAAGATCAGATGAACAATTTAAATCTACCAAAAACTCCTAAGGAAATAGAAGCAGTCATTAAAAGTCTTTCAACCAAAATAAGCCCAGGGCCATACAGTTTTAACACAGAATTTTATCAGACTATCAAAGAAGAACAATACTCCTCAAATTATTCCACAAAATAGAAACAGAAAGAACATTTCCAAATTCATTTTATAAGGCCACAGCCACCTTGATACTCAAACTACACAGTGACTCAACAAAGAAAGAGAATTACAATCCAATTTCTCTCGTGAACATTGATGTAAAAATACTCAACAAAATACTGGCAAACTGAATCCAAGAAAACATCAAAAAGATCATCCACCATGACCAATCATGCTTCATAGGCTTCATGCCAGAGATAAATGGATGGCTCAGCATATGAAAATATATCTATGTAATCCACCATATAAACAAACTGAAAGAAAAAGCCCACATGATCATCTCTTTAAATTCTGAAAAAGTCCTTGACAAAATCTAACATTCCTTCATGATAAGAATCTTGGGGAGATCAGGGATACAAGGGAAATATATAAAATAATAAAAGCAATATATAGCAAGCCAACAACCAATATCAAATTAAGTGAAGAGAAACAGAGCAATTCCACTAAAATCAGGAATAAGACAAGACTGTCCACTCTCTCCATATCTATTCAATATAGTACTTAAAGTTCTAGTTAGAGAAATAAAACAACTAAAGGAGATTAAAGGGCTACAAATTGGAAAGGAGGACATCAAAGTATCACTATTTGCAGATGATATGATAGTATACTAACAATTCTATCAAGGAACTACAGCTGATAAACAGCTTTAGTGAAGTGGCTAGATAGAAAAAATCAGTAGCCCTCTTATATACAAACAATAAACAGGCTGAGAAAGAAATCAGGGAAACGATACCTTCACAATATCCACAAACAATATAAAATATCTTGGTGTAACTCTAACCAAACAAGCAAAGGCCCTGTATGACAGTAACTTCAAGTCTTTAAAGAAGAAAATTGAAAAAGTTATCAGAAGATGGAAAGATCTCCCTTGCTCATGGATTGATAAGATTAACAGTAAAAAATGGCCATCCTACTAAAACAATCTACATATTCAATACAATCCCCATCAAAATCCCAACACAATTCTTTACAGACCTTGAAAGGACAATACTCAACTTTATATGGAAAAACAAACAAACAAAAACCCCAGGATAGCTAAAACAATCCTGTACAATAAAACAACTCCTGGTTTCAATCTCTACTACAGAGCCATAGTAACAAAACAGCATCTTCTTAGCATAAAAACAGACAAGTGGATCAATGGAATTGAATCAAAGTCCATGACACAAATCCACACACCTATGACTACCTGATTTTTGAAAGAAACCAAAATTATATAATGGAGAAAAAGGAAGCATCTTCAACAAATGGTGTTGGCATAACTGGATGTCAGCATGTAGAAGAATGCAAATATATTCACATCTATCACCCTGCACAAAACTCAAGTTCAAGTGGATCAAATACCTCAACATAAATCCAGTTACACTGAACCTGATGGAAGAGAAAGTGGGAAATAGCCTTGAACAGATTGGTGCATGAGACAACTTCCTGAATAGAACACCAGTAGCACCAACACTAAGATAAACAGTTAATAAATGGGACCTTATTAAAATGTAAGGCAAAGGACGCTGTCAATAGGACAAAACTGCAGCCTACAGAATGGGAAAGGATCTTCACCAACCCCACATCAGACAGAGGGCTGATTTCCAAAATATATAAAGAACTCAATAAACTAGACATCAACAAACCAAATAATCCAATTAATAACAGAATACAGACCTAAACAGAATTCTCAGTAGTAGAATCTCAAATGACTGAGAAACACTTAAAGAAGGTGTTCAATATCCTTAGCCATCAGGGAAATGCAAATAAAAACAACTCTGAGATTCCATCCTACACCTGTCAGAATGGCAAAGATTAAAAATACAAGTGGCAGCTTATGCTGGAAAAAAATATGGAGCAAGGGGAATATTCCCTCTATTGCATGTGAGCCACTACAGAAAACAGAAATTTGGGGAGAAGGGTACTAAAAGAAATGACTAGAAAGGGGGGCATTTGGGGGTCAGGGAGAAAGCTGGTGCAAGGGAAACTCCCAGGAATCGACAAGGATGACCTCCGCTAAGACTTCTAGAAATAGTGGATATGTAGCCTGAACTGGCCATCTCCTGTGACCAGGCAAGACTTCCAGTGGGTGTGGATTGGGACTCCCACCCTACCACATAAACTTCAATCTACAGTCTGTCCTGCCTACAGGATGTGCTGGGGTTAGTGTGATGCAGAGATTGTGGGAGTGGCTAAACAATGACTGGTCCAGCCTGAGACTTATACCAAGAGAGTATCTACACACTGCTTGGAGTACCAGGACCCAGAAGCTGGATGGTCCAGAGACCTAAGAGTAAACTATACATGATTGGAGAATACAATATCAACATAATGATGTCTAATGATATTCTGCTATACTCATAGATTGGTACCTAGCCCAATTCTCATCCAAGAGGCTTTATCCAGCAACTAATAGAAACAGATGCAGGCCTGTTGTGATCTAGCTGCCCTCACTCCCCCCTGACTGACAGTGGAACTTCCTTGTAGTCTGTAATTGACAAGGATGCTTGTGTTCTTTCTGGCTGGTGCTTTTCTATAGAAGCAGTAGAGGTATAAAAGGCTTTAGCTTGGGGCAAAATAAAGGTTGCTGTTCTTCCACCTGAAAAGAAGCCTCCATGTCTCAATCCCGGCACCCCCCACCAGTCTTGCCATTCAGGCTGTGAGACAAGTGGAGATTCTAAGGAGATCTGGAAAGTGGGGATTTGTGAACGGGGTTGCTCCCTCCACTGGCTAAATCGAGGAGTGTATTGGAGAAGGTAATGTGGTTTTTTGTTTGTTTGTTTGTTTGTTTGTTTTTTTTATCCCCAGAGATACTCTGAGCGACACCCTCCAAAAGACTAGCAAGTATAAAGAAGAGGCAGGAGGGTGAACTGAAACTCTTAAAGCAACAAGGCACGGAAGTAACAAGGAAGACAGCCGAAGATTTTGTACAAACAATAGCTCAAGTTAGCCCCTGGTTTATTATGGGAGGGGGTTTAAATGTTCCAGACTGGGAACAAGCCAAGCCAGATTAAAAGGAGTATGTGTTTCTTCATCCCAGAGACGCTCTGAGGGATGCCCTCTGAAAGACTGGCCAGTAGGGAAGTAATAAAGAGGAGGCAGGAAGGTGAACTGAGGGCCTCCAAAGATAGAATGTGTACAGATAGATGTATGTTAGTTTGTTGACTGTGTTGTCTTCTGTGTTCTGGACTGGAGAAAGACATTTGATTCTGGGAACTGCTATGAAAGGTATTTTGACTTTAAAATATGGGCCTAAGGATTTGATACTTAGAAAAAGAGGTTCTGCTTTTGTCTCCACAGAGGATGAGAACCTGTGGATTCATTGCAAATTTATGTGGTGTTGATTCACCGAGACCCCTGAAATGTTAATGTAAAATACCCCCAAGAATGCAGCACCCCCGCTCAGCAGGAAGTAGCCAGACAGATTGATGATGCCCAAATTCCCTAAAAGATTGTTAAAGTGGGGCCCCTTCAGTGGTTCAGGATCAGGAGCAGCAAGCCTGCTTCCCTAAGTTCTGCTCTGCTCCACGCAGCAGTTTGAACTCAGAGAGATTGCGTCTGGGGCCAGAAGGCAGCTGGACAGAGCTTTGATAGGTGGCATTGATGAAAGGCATGTTGCCCTGGCCCAGTCAGTGCCCAGCCTGGGGGATACCACAGTGGTGTTGGGAGTATCAGCAAATATGGCAACCATAGAAGATAGGCAGAAGAGAGACCTTGGAATCACTGCAACTGTGATTGCCGTTATTGCTATCTCTGCCACAGCAGATACTGCTGCTGGAAATGCTCTCTCCCAGACTGTGCAGATGGCTGAGACTGTCAACCACCTGGCTGAAAGTCAGCAATGCTTTGGACATTCAAAATGATCTTAATGGGCATATTCCATTGGGCATATTAATCTTGAACCAACAAGTGGCTCTGGTTCAGGAATAAGTGGACAATCTTTGGATTTTTCAACGGCTAACATGCTCTAGCTTTTATCATGTTATGTGCATTACTCCTGGCACTGTATTGCATGCTTCTGCTACTGTTATGGAACTCAACTGTCATATGAGTGGGCTTTGGAATACTGCTTTTGTTAATTTTACTACCCAGTTAGTGCATGCTAGATGGTTGCAGCACTGGTCTGGCTCATTGGTGCTGTCAGTCCTGGGGATACTTGGTTTAGGGCTATGTGTCTGGGTAGCCACGAAAGGGCAATAATTGGGGGCAGGATGCCACCCAAGGCTGGGAATATTAGAGGGCTATTCTTCACGACAAAGTATTCCACCCAAAGTAGCAAGACAGACACCATTTATTTTATAAAATAAAACGGGGGGAGGGAGTTGTTGTGATTTAGCTGCCCTCACTCCCCCTGACTGACAGCAGAACTTCCTTGTGGTCTGTAATTGACAAGGATGTTTGTGTTCTTTCTGGCCAGTGGTTTTCCACAGAAGCAATAGAGGTATAAAAGATTGCTGGGCAAAATAAAGGTTGCTGTTCTTCCACCTGAAAAGAAGCCTCCATGTCTCAATCCCGGCACCCTGCCAGTCTCTGCATCCAGGCTGCGCTGGAACGGCACAGGCCCATAGTGAAACAGTAGGCAGAGCTCAGAAATCCTATTGAAGAGTGGGAGGAAGGAGTATATAAGCCAGAAGTGTCAAGAACATAACAAGAGCTGCTGAGAAGCCAAGGACAGTGCCACTGGGTTTTGATCCTACTTCATGTTCTGGCTTCGTGGGAGCCTAGCCAGTTTGGATGTCCACCTTCCTAGACCAAGATGGAGCGGGGAGGACTTTGGACTTTCCACAGGGCAGGGAACCCTGACTGCCCCTCAGACTGGAGAGGGAGGGGGAGAGGAGTGGGGGGGAGGGGGAGAGGAGAGGGAGGAGGGGGGAAAAGGGAGACGGGGAGGGAAATGGGAGGCGGGGAGGAGGCGGAAATCTTTTTTTTTTCAATAAAAAATTATATTTAAAAAAAAAGAACATAACAAGAAAATCCAAAGAATCAACTAACCTCATAGTTTCTCATAGGAGCTCAGTTGTGTAGATTTGCCTACTTATGGAACTCCTAGCAGTGGGAACAGAAACTGTCCCTGGTATTTTGGCTGGATTTTGTGAACCCATTCCTATACTGGGTTGCCTTGCCCAGTCTTAATACAAGGGAGGTGCTTAGTCTTACTGAAGCTTGATATGCCATGCTTTGTTGATATACATGGGAGGCCTGCCCCCTTCTGAACAGAAGCAGAGGAGAGGGTACATTGGGGGTGGCAAAATGGAAGTGGTGGGAGGGACTGGGAAGTGAGGAGGGAGGGAAAACTTTGGCTGGGATATAAAATTAATTTAATTAATACAAAATAAAATAAATCATTTCAAAGTCAAAAATAGGTGACATGATAGTAGAACACATGTGATATGAAAGCTGGGATTAATAGTAAAGAGTTAAATGTTTAAATGGAGACTGGTGGTAGGATAGAGGAGAGGAGGAAGTAGGGTTGTTTGGGGCTGCAGACACCTGGCCCCTTGACTTTCTTTGCCTGCCTCATACCCTTTGCCTGCTGGAGTGAATGGAGTAAACAACTTGTTTTCCTGTGCCTGCAGCTGCTCTGAGCATGAGACCCTCATGAGTTCCTGATGGCAGGGAAGTGAATTCTGGTGGGTTTTACAGCTGAAAATCCCAGGATCTGGGGTGTGGCTATCAGTTAAGGATCCCATATAAGCTTCCCTGGAGCACAATCAAATTGGCGGTCTTGTTTCAAGGATGACCCATGTCTCTGTGTCTCTGTGTGTGTATGTGTTTAAATCCCCAGCCCCTTTCCCGGCTTGCCTACTGTCCTGTAGTGCAGACACCACAGGGTTGGGTTAACTAAACTATGGATGTAGGAAAACCTCTTATGGAAACACACTACTGTGAAAACTAATTTAAAATATAATGGGATGGAGGAGTTTGGAACACATGTTCCCTGTATGGATGGACAGTGCTTGCCCCAGAATACATAAATCATTAAATTAAAATTCCAGTGCCATGTGAAGAATGCCTACCTATGAGTTATTGTTCAGAGAGTTTCTAGAACTATCTACACCAATACAGGTAATTGCCATCATTCTTGGTTACCTCTCATAACTAGATGTTGAGACCCTTTTGCTTAAGACACAACATACTTCAGTTGTATGGCACACAGAAATAAGGCTGGGACTGATCTGAAAACTTCCTCTCTGTTAGCTAACTTTCATAGTACTGGAAGATGACTAGAAAAGTCATCAATGGTATCACTGCTAAACCCTGAGTGCTACAATATCAACCTTCCAGTAAATATGTGCTCACTAGCGCAATAGTGGCATGACTGTTACAAGAATAAGCAACTACTTTCTGATTAAATTGGAGGTCTGATATACAGGAAGGAACTCATACTTAATACTATAAACCTCGTCAAAATTTCTGAGTGAGGGAGTCATATAGTACCTAGTGGGGAAACTTATTACTGTTACTTTGCTAGGTGTCAAAATGACTTCTAAACATTCATGCTTATAACAATAGTTTAGTGTTGCTCTTAATCTTAGGCAGAGAAGCTTCTTTCTGTCATGGATAGCAGTTCTTGCAGTGACTCACAACTGGTCAAAGTTCTAAGAAAAAGTGACCACTAAATGTTCAGCCCTAAATGGGACATCTATTCCAAGCTTCTTAAGGCTCAGGGAACATTGCAGAAGAGAGAGTGAAACAAATGTAAGAGCCAGAGGATGGAGAGAAGTGCTATGAGATGCTAACTTCTGAACATGACATGGCCATTACACTCCTGAACTTAGAGCAGCCGTAGTTATCTGCACAAACCTGCACAAAACTGAGCCAATACAATCAGTCAACAGTCCAATAGGCAAGACTAATTGGACTAACTGGGTTACAAAACAGAGAGAAGACATGAAGGTGGGAGGAGGATATGCGAGGACGTGTCTAGTATATATCCTCTAGGATAGGAGAGGGAAGTTGAAGTACTTATGTAGGAAATCAACAAAGGTTAAATAAAAGGCAAACAAAACATAAAATAAGGGCTAGAAATATAGTTCAATGGTGGCACACTTGCCTACCTTATATGAAACCTTAGATTCAATCCCTAGTACCACCAAAAAAGGAAAGAAAAAAAAAAGATGAGAGTCCGAGTAGTCGTCTGCTGTGGCAGATACTTCTTGATAGACTTGGGAAAGCCCTAGAGACTGAGAAAAAGGCTCTTGGCATAGGGAGTTTCTAATTCCTTTCCTAGAAAATGAAGTAACTATTTCAGTACACATTATCTCAGAGATAAGGCAAGAGAAAAAAGAACTTCTTGCAGTTTTATGCAAAAAAAAAATTGAAGAACTTGTTGGTGTTTGCATTCATGGAAAATCTTGATTTTATAACTAGAAATGTCTTCTTTTGGTAGACAATAAGGTTCAGAAAAGATTTCAATGAGCCTTACAAGTTGTTTTCATTTTCAAATTTAGACTGTCAAGAGCTGCCTTGCGGGGGGGGGGGGCTTATTTCTCCATCTTTCACCATTGAAGAAAAAGTAAATAAAGAATCTGAGATTGGAACTACTAAGAGTTTGTTCTATCTTCCCTATTAGCTGCTCTGGCTCTGCACTGCTGAGGCCTGCTTGGGGGAGAACCGGGGGCCCTTCTTGAACTAGGTACCACTCTCCAGGAGCATCCTGCCATAGACTCATTTATCAGCTTACACCAGATGAATTCCTCTTCTTCTAAGGATAAAACCTCTAAAAAGACAAGGAAGCTGGATAAGTTAGATCCTGAAATAGGCTTCACTGGGAGAACAGCCTTCTTTTGACACATGTGGGGTACCTCAGCAATGAAAGGGGACATGAGCCATTCTAGAAACCGTTGCATTTTTATTAATTTTTTTAAAAACAAATATAACAGTTTCTTTTCTTTCATAAAAAGCAATTTAAAACATGTAAATATTCACAACACTATTAGTTCATGAAAATACAAAGAGAGAAAATATTAATGAAATTTCAAACATAAGAGAAACAAATGAATGCAGCCTATGCATGTGCCTGTCCCAGCTGCTGCTCCCTGAGGGCTTCAGTTCTATAATGCACACTGTAAAATCTCCTCTAGATAGTTCATGTCCAAAGGAGGTATTTTGGCAACTTCAAAGAAGTTCCTGCAAAAGGAAACATGGTCTGCTTAGAGGAAAATAAGGCAAAGCAAAAGAGGTCCCACAGAGGAAATGGCACATTAGAGCCCTTGGTTTCCTATCTGGCTTTAACTATAGAGTAGAGAAAGAAAGGTGCAAAGTTTCTGAATCCTCTTTTTTTTTTAAGTGAGATTTTTCTAGGCCCACTGTTTGAAAGATTTTCATGAATGAGCATAAACTCTAAGTGGAGTTTGGTACTTACTCTTCAGAATACTTCGCATACACATTCTTGAGGCAACATTTGGGTTGGAAAGCCACCAAACTGTTTAGCTTCAGGACCAAGGTGTAAAGCTCCCCAATCTTGTAGTGAGTGTACTGTTCCAGTAAAGGAATCTGAAAAAAGAAGAATGACCAGTAACTTATATTATTGAAAATATATCCTTGCCTCCAATATGCTACTCAAGTCCAAGCATCCCAGGGGAGATACTCAAAACATTTCAAAGACTAATGCAGTACAGATACTAATAATTATAGGGTAGCACCTAAAAGATTAAGTTTCAAGTTTCAAACACAAACTTATAAGACAATTATGTCCAAGTATTATCATTTATATGTTAGCCCTAGCTATAGGTGTTCATGTATGCTAAAATCCACTAAAGACCTGCGGAATAGGACTAGTTTTAGAATTTTACTCCAAATACACTGTACTCTTTCCTTCAGTACCTTCACATGTTTTCAGTTACTACTTTGCCCACATCAAGTATTCCTTCTCACAAGTTCTACTTTTCTTTCAAGGCTGACCTTTAAAATGGCCTCCTCTGAGGTATGGGTGGGATACTGAACCATACAATATGAAAGTAGATAGGAGGGATACTGAGGGTGCGATGTTTTCATTGACAATAGGGGTAGTAGTTGTAGGAAAGCAAAGGTGAATGAGTTAATCACAACTAATCATGTATGAAGGAGCCATATAGAAATCCACTATTTTGTGAGCTAATTTTAAAATATAATAATAATAATAATAATAATAATAATAAGTTGTTTGAACAGGAATATCCTGCATGAGTGCATACTGCTTCTTCCAGAAGTCATTGGCTAGTGAGCAAAAATGCCAGTGCCAGCTGTGGGATACCTCCCTATGAATTGTTGGTCAGGGAGGCCTCAAATGCCTCCAACTCAATATGGGCTATTTCCATTGCTTTTTCTTTGCCCACAAAAATTCGATGGTAAGAACCTACAACTGAAGACTCAACACACTTTGGCTGTAGCACATAAAGAAATTGAGTTGGAACTGAACTACTAGCTTCCTTCCTGCTGGCTAGTTTTCATCGTGCCATAAGGTACTGTACAGGCTAATTAGGAAGAAAAATGATGAACAGACTAACCCAATAGAGGACCCTGAATATTATAATATTCATCTGCCATCAAGATGTACCTACTGGCATATTAGTGACATGACTGTCATACAGGTAAAAATGAACTACTTTCCTATTAAATTTGAGGCTCCACAAGTCTCCACTATAACCCTGGTCAAAAGTCCATTGCTGGTGAGGTTAATGGCCCTAGTGGGAAACTTGCTACTATTGTTTGCTAAATAAATTCAATGTTAAACTGCCTTCTAAATATTTATGTTTTGGCATCCAATCTCTCCACTTAGCCAGATTCTGCATATACTTCTCCAGGGTCTAACATAGTGAATCTGTTTGACCCTCCCCGCTACACAACCTACCCAGCCTTCCAGATATAGCCTAAATCCTACATCCAGTGCTCTTGCTTAGTCTGCCCACTCCTGCCTGATCCAAAACCAGCACCTAAGCTTTTGCCAGGACCTGCCCTGACTGCCCTCCAAATCATAGCCCCCTCCCATACACATCCAATCATTCCACCCAGCCTCCAGACTTGAACCAGGAAGCACATCCAGCAAAATAGTTCATTCCTCTATACCCATCTAACCTCATCCCATCTAAGCCATTTCCAACCTCTAGGGCAAATCCACTCCCACATCTTCTCTTCTTCCCTAACCTGCGGTGTCTGTGTAGACACAGCACTAGCAAAAGAAATTCACATGACCATATCTTATAGGAAAAATGCAAACAATATGAAAGATAAGGCCATTTTCTCCCCTCCAAAACTTAGCAATCCTGTAGAAATGTTTGCTATTGAGAATTACCTAGGAGAACTTCAGGACACAGAATTAAAAGAACAAATTATAGTCTTCATCAAAGAATCCAAAGAGCTTAAAGATACTAATTTCATTGAGATGTTTCACCAAGTAATTCCCAAGAAAATAAAAACACAAAACTTAGAGAAATGACAAAGACAATCCAAGATTTGAAAGTAGACTTCGACAAAGACATAGAAATACTGAAGAAGACCCAAGCTGAAATGAATATGGAATTGAAAAAACTCAATAAATCCACTAGAAAATTCAAAGGGAAAACCTTAGAAATACAAGGAATAAAGCAGAAAATAAAATATCGGACTTTAAGATAAAGTAGAACATATAGACCAAATAAACAAAGAGTATGAAAAAATACTTTGAACACAGGAAAGGAAGAGACAGGAAATGTGAAACAACATGAAAAATAAAACCTTTGTATTACAGGCATAATAAAGGAGAAGAATCCCAAGTAAGTCAATGGCATAGGCCAGCTTTTCAGCAAGATCACAGAAGAAACTCCCCAAATAAGGAAGTACATTCTCATATAGATATAAGAAACACACATAGCAGCAAATAGACAACATCAGAAAAGAAAGTCCTTACAGTTATCATAGCTAAAATACTAAGTATAAAGTAAAAAGAATGAATATTAAAAGCTACAAGGAAAACAAAAACTAAAGTCATATATAAAGGAAAACCCATGAGAGTAACAGCTGAGTTCTCAGTGAAAATTTGAAAACAAGAAGAGCCTGGAGTAATACATTGCAATTCCTGAAAGATCATGACCAACCTTGATTAATACACCCAGCAAAAACATCTGCTATAGTTTAAGGAGATTGATAGATCTTCCAAGATATAAGTGTCTTAAATTTTTTTCAACAAACAAAATCTAAAGAAAACCTAGGAAGCAATGCTTTGGGGTGAAGAGAATAATGAGCATTACCAAGAAACCAAGGAAACAAATAGAAAGGAATAAATAATAAGATAGATACAAAGTAGCACTTAGAATACAAACAACGCCAAAATCAACGACACAATAATCACAATTAACTCATACACATTTCAAAAATAACTTTAAGTATTAATGGCTTCAATTTTCCAATTAAAAGAAACTGGCTTGCTGAACAGAAAAAGAAACTCCACCCATCTGTTGTTTTCAAGAAACACATTTTATATCAAAAGGCAGTCACCACCTTAAAGTAAAGATTGACAAAAGTACTCTAATCAAGTTGGACCATAAAGCAAGGAGACATCGCTATCCTAATAGCTGAGAAAACAGTCTCCACACTAAAAGTAATCAGAAGAGATAAAGAGGGACAATTCATTCTAATTAAGGGAATAGTTAACTACAAAGGCATTACTTTCCCAAAAATATATGCACCAAACTCTGGGGTGTACAACTTCATTAAAAAATACTATTGGATATAAGGGCACAGAATAACTTCATCCTAATAATAATATGTGTCTTCAATATTACACTTTCTCTAATAGACTAATCATCTGGACAAAAATTAAATAGAAAATCATTAGAAATAAGTGACATCACACATCAAATACAGTTATCTACAGAATACTCTACCCAAACACAAAAGAATATCCATTCTACTCAGCAGCACACGGAAGCTTCTCTGAAGTAGGCCACATCCTGAAACACAACACAAATCTTTAAAACTTCAAAAAGACTGGAATCCCTCCTTGTAGCCTATCTGATCACAATGGAATAAAACATAAAATGTCCACAGCTCCAGCAGCTTACCGGAGGTCACAGTGGTCCTAGGGACCCCAGGTAAGACACTGCACACCACCTGCTAAACCTCTTTAAGTGGTCCAAGAACCCTAGACTGCACTCCCAATCCTGGGTTCCATATCCCAGGCTACAACTTTGGAAGACTACCAGTGGCCAAGTAGAATCTAGGAACCCTAGGTAAAACTACCACCCACCACCTTGACCAAAATCTAACTCCAAATGGATCAAAGATCTAAACATGGAACCTAGAACACTGAAACTTCTAGAAGAAAACATACGTAGTACCTTACATGTTATAGGTGTGTAGGAAAGGACTTCCTAAATAGGACTGCATTTGCCCAAGAATTAAAGCCAACAATTGACAAGTGGTGCTTCAGAAAGCTAAAAAGCTTCTGCACAGCTAAAGAAATAATCACCTGGAAGGAGAGGAAGTCTACAGAATGGGAGAGAATCTTTGCCGGCTATACATCTAACAGAAGATTAATATCCAGAATATATAAAGAAGTCAAAAAACAAATAGTCAAAAACAAATGACTCATTCACAAATTGCACTTGGGACCTGAACAGAGAGTTCTCAAAAGAAGAAAATATGGGTAAGAAATGCTTCCAAAAATGTTCAGCATCCCTAGTCATTAGGAAAATGCACATAAAACTTTGAGATTCCATCTTATCCAAGACAGAATTCAAAAGATCAACATAAACCTGAAATACTAAAACTGCTAGAAAAAAACAAACACAAATAGCACAGGTTCACCTAAGTGTCTGTGTGGTACTTCCTCAATATTTAGGTTTGCTCATCAAGATTGGCTCAGAATTTCTAGATAAAGAGGCCTTAGAAATGGCTGTTTAACAAGGGCATTGTTACCACATTATCTCTAATTTGATTATATGTTACACATCAGTAAGAATTAAATGTTCTCTACAGTTGCTTTTCTCTACAATATCTTATAAAATTGAGAAAAGTATCAAATATGAATTTTAATTATAGGAAACTTCTACTTCAGATGATAGCACTACAGACATGCCCTGTTACACACATAAACAGATCCTTTCACTATTCTGTAGTCTCTGGGTCAGTGTTTCTCAAACCCTATCCAACAAGATCCTTAAGAGGTCAGTTATGCTAAGGAGACTGCAAGGGACAGGAATGGAATGGGGTAAAGGATAGGAAGTGATCCCACAATAGCACTTATGATAACCAAAGTGACTTCATATTGGTCTGTTTTGCAATTTTGGCTTTTCTGGGAGGCTTTCTTTAAAAACAAAAAGTGTTACAGTATTGTGTCTAAGAAAAACTAATCAATCACTGTAGAAAATCTTGTCCATACATTGTGCAAGTCATCAAGAAGCCATAGCTACAGGAACATAGCAATTTTGTTACAAGAACTTCCAACAGTCCTAATTTCCATCTCCACCCGTCATGAATATCTACCCCAAGTAGTTTTGGGGTGTGTGCACATTCATGCACATGTGTGTATGTATGTATGTATGTACCTGTATATGTAGATGCACAGGCCAGACGAAAATGTCTGGTTGTCTTGTGCTACCACTGTCTACCTTAGTCTTTGAGACAGAGTTTCTCACTGAACCTAGAGTCAGGTTGGCAGCCAGCGAGTTCCCAATGATTCTCTTGTATTGATAGCTCTGACCTCTCCCAGCCAGTCCACAGACTAGCGGTACAATCAAAAATGTCTATGGGTAGCTTTGTACATGAGTACTGGGGATTTGAACTTAGAACATCATGCTCTTAGCAACTGAGCAACCCCATCCCCATCCATTTACACAATTGTCGAGATTCCGCATATAGAGGGCCAAGGCAAGGCAGGCTGCAGCTAGCTTTGATGGCTTCTCTTGGATAAATTCGTATTCCGGTAGGGTTATCTCACAGATGAAGCGGGACAAAGTTAGTGTCTTCATGCTAGCATGGACACACTAAAGGAAATAAGAAGATGGGTTAACAATCAATTCAGAAAAACAGTATCAGGCAGAAGAATCCCTTTCAAGCTATCTCATCCCTAATCCACATGGTTCTCTGCTTAAACAAAGTACTTCTTCTGCTTTCATGACCCCTTTTACAGACTCCTGCCTATAAGCCCCTTGAGGCACGCAAGTAGCCAGGTCCCTCCCTTGAGGACCTCCAACTGCCAAGTCCTAACCCACAGAACACTCTTAATTGCCCTAATAGCCAGTCTCAGCCCCTGCACTATGGAGTAAAAAACCCAAGCTCTGTACTTGAAAACCCACCAATACCCACCCTGGAAAACTTCCCCTGACCAAGAAACATTATATAAACCCTACCTTCTGCTCCATTTGCTGCTGCTTCTCACCTGAGTAGAGGCGGCCACCCTCTTGGGTTTTTTCCCTCCCAATAAATCTCTTGTGTGAGGTTTGTTGCATGGTGTGACTTTGAAGTATTCCTTGGCTCCAGACTGCCAGGATACCTTTACCTTCAAAACTGTAACACTTTGAGGAAAACCTTCCCCCACTAGAGCAGAGCTTTCACTGAGGAAACCTTTCCCCTCAGAGCTGTGACACTTACATGGAGGAAGCCTTTCCCCTAAGAGCTCTAACACTTCTACTGCCTACAAAAGTGCAGGCATTCTGAGAGAAGATTATGATACTGGCATGGAGAATGGCCATCTTTAGGTCACCAAAGACCTAAAGTCATTCTAACTCACCACGCGTGTACCCTTTGACTCTTCAGTGGAGTAATCATCCTCGGAAGGGTCAAAGTCTCTCAACTGTGAGCTGCACATAGTCATAGCCCTACTCTAGGAGATGCTTCATGTTCCAAAACATTCCCTTCCTTCCTTCCTTCTTTCTTTCTTTCTTTCTTTCTTTCTTTCTTTCTTTCTTTCTTTCTTTTTTTTGGTTTTTTGAGACAGGGTTTCTCCGTAGCTTTTTTGTTCCTGTCCTGGAACTAGCTCTTGTAGACCAGGATGGCCTCGAACTCACAGAGATCCGCCTGCCTCTGCCATCCGAGTGCTGGGATTAAAGGCGTGCGCCACCACCGCCCGGCCATTCCCTTCTTTCTTATGTTCAACAATTTAACTTAAAACACACATAAAACATATACAAAACAATTGTAGGGAACAATGAATGATTAAAAGGTGATTTCCAGCATAACTAAGAAAAAGAATATTTGACATTTCCCCAAAGCATATGCATCTTCTCCTGATCAAAGAATATTTTTACCTCATCCCTACATTGCCCTTAACCCAAAATCTTAAAGGTAATCCACAGAAATTTATAACTTGTCCCACCTCAGGTATCTAATAAACAACCTTTCACCAAGAAGTCTGTCAGCTACTCTGGATAAAAGATTAATCCAGAAGTTAAAATAACTAAGCTTTGTTCCCCCACCCCAGTCCTGTTACCGTAGTATATCTACGCAGAAAATGATATGCAGTGGGAATATTGATGTCATAGTTGAGAGTTTTTAGGATCTTCATTTCCAAGGAAGTCATATCACGCGGTTCATAAGGATGTTCACAAATAGAAAGGAACTCTTGCAGACGAGGTAGACAGGATCCCTGCGAATAAAAAGGAGACACGATCATCCATGTAGACATCTGTTTCATCTCTGCCTATGATAAAAGGATGGTGGGGAGGAAAGTGAAGGAAGAAGTAGGAGTCTGCCACATTCCAGACAGAGACTTTCAGGGCAGATCTGAGAGTCAGTGTTAGTTTATTTGAATTTCTCAACAGAAAGAAAAAACAAAATAGAAAAAGAATAGTTGCTTGTCCCTAAACTGTATCAACATCAGGCAGATGAAGGGTCTAAATGTTTTGATCTCTTACAATGCAAAAAGCAGCCTAACATGACACAACTTCTGAGATCAGGATGGGTGGGAATCGGGAATGAGAATAGAGATATCTAAAGCTTGCTATGGGAAAGGAACAGAAGGAAGTCAAAGAAAAATGAGCTAGAGCTAGAGAAAATATTCATAGTAGGATGGAGAAGAGCTGAGAGTTCGAAATGCTGTGCTTGGAATATTTCACGCCATCTCTGGAGGAATACCTCCCGTCCTCTGTTCTCTGGAGGATGAACAATGGTTTGGGAAATCATGAGTATATAGAAAGACCCTTCAAAACTTTTACTTAACCTAGAGCTCACTGTCCACTCCAGACATACTATCCTCTTTACTTCCTTACTGTCCTTTCCTCCTGTTTTTCTCCCATCCCCTCTATTCCTCCTCCACTTATGACTTCATCAGGTTCGCATATTCCCATGTCACTTGTCCCTTTCTTCCACAACAATCTCATTCCCACATCTCCCTTAAAAACTCCTTCAGGTCACCTGTATCGTGATATTCCCCATTCTAGTTCCCTCCTCCCATGGTCAATTTTTACATTCCTGATTTTTGCAGTTACTCCAGGATATACTCACAGTTGAAGATTTGGAGCTGAAACTCACAAATCAGAGAATATGTGGCATTTATCTTTCTTGGTGTGGGTTACCTCACTCAGTTTACTATTTTCTAGTCCCATCTGTTTACCTTCAAATTTCATGATTGCATTTTTTCTTTACAGCTGAATACTATTCCATTGTGTATACATGCTATATTTTCAGTACTTATTCATCTATTGAAAGACATTTAGGTTGCTTCCATTTCTTAACTATTGTGAATGGAAACAAAATATGTTGCGGAACACATTATTTGTGAAGTAGGAATGTAAATTTCTTTGGATATATGCCAAGGAGCATTATAGGTGGGTCGTATGGTTCATTTATTTTTAGCGATTTGAGGATTGTCCCAGCTTAATTCTAGAATGGTTGTACTCTTTTGCCTTCTCATTAACAGTGAACTGGGGTTCCCCTTTCCCACATCCTCACTAGTATTTATTGTCAGTTGTTTTGTAATGCTCCCCTGACAGCCACAAACTATCTAGCAAATCTTCCAGAACCACCTTTCATGAAGCTGTTGGTCAGGGTAATCCAAGAAACTTCCAAGTCAACACAAGCTACTTCTGTTAACCTTGGCCACCTCCCAGAGACTGAAATAACATCCCTGTTGCTGAAGACACCATATTCCTTGGACAAAGACTTGAAGGAAGGATTCAAGCTGGGCCTGAACTGAAAGCTTTCTTCCCCATGTCTAGTTTTCCTGGTACTAAAAAGTGTCATGAAAACTTCCATAGGAGGGAAGCACCCAACAGTCTACCCAGCTAGGATTTCTGTAAACCAAAACAACAACCAGCATGGCACGAGATCCCTAAAAGTATAATAGTGACAGTCCTATCTTCATGGTAAGCAACAGCAGTCGAATTAGACTTAAGGCCCTTCAACAGGAAGAACATAATGTCTGCTACTGGAAAGCCAGCCAACTTCCCAGAGCTAGTGAGGTTGCTGATCTTAGAGAAGAACCTAAGAACCTATGCTGCTTTACTAGACTGGCATAATTCCTAACTGCACTCTAAAACTTATCCTTATGCCCACAGATCAGTGTAATTATCACCTTTCATCTAAGAAGCTTCTCTTTGCAGCACGTGGACAGCATTAGAGAAAACCATAAATGGTCAAGATGCAGAAATCAAATGATCACAGGGTGCCTACCCCCAGCTGATATATCTATAGCACAAAGCTGTGTATCCTGCGCATAAGGTTTGGGGAATATTGTGGGAGGGGGGAAGGAAAGACTGTAAGAGACAGAGGACCAGGAAAGCTGCTGTGAAATGTGTCTCCTAGAAATGACAGGAAACCTGTGTCTATGAAATCTCAACAGTGTGGCTGCCTCAACAAAACCTGAACGATGGCAATGCCAACAGACATGCAAATGTGGAAGGGGAATCTCACAAGCCCCACTCCTACACAAAGAACTACAGGCAGTTACTAACCACTGAGAAAGGGAGAATTCGTCTTTCTCAGAGATGAGCCCCCTAATTGGTTATCCAATACCAAGTGGTCAGCTCTGAAATCACGTACATAAAGCAATATTAAATGGAATTAGCAGGCTGTATTTTTATATTTATGCATATACACATATAAAGAATAATAATCAAAGGAAAAGAGGCCATGAATTTGAAATGGAGTAAAGGGGTTTGGAGGGATTAAGGAAGAAAAGGGAGTGGATAAATAATGTTACATTTGAATTCAATTTTTATAATTGAAAACACTTTCAGGGGGTAGAAAAAATGGCCCAGTAGTTAAGAGTGCCTACTGCTATTCCAGAAGACCGAGGTTTGGTTCTTAGTATTCGCATCAACCAGCTCACAGCTGCCTGTAAACTCAGTTCCCAAGACACATGACACCATTGATTCCATGGATTCCTACATCACATGTGCAGCCTCCCATACAGACATATACAGATTATTAGGAAATAGAAATAAATCCTTTTTAAAAATCTTCCAATATTTCTAAATGCTGTAAGAGGAAGACACCCTTCTTCCATTGGCCTTAGTCGATGCCTTCTGTTCTGACAACAGGAAGAGGGGTACTTCGGCTTCCAAAGGTTGGTAAAGTAAGCCGTTCCCCTTTGCCTTTCTTCTTACTCTACCTAGGCCCAGGCTTTGAAAATAAGGTACAGGACAGTATCTCTAATGATAATTACTAAGGGGTACTTACAGCAGGGAAGAAATAAGATAGGGAGGGAGGGACAGAGAAGGTAGAAAGGAAGTAGGTAGCTAGGAAAATGGAGGAGAGGGAGCAGATGCACAAAAATGACACATCAAAAGAAAAAATAGTTCCAAAGTTTTTGAACCTTTTAACATAAATTGCTACCTCCTAAATGAAAGAATTAGTGAGGTTAACTAGATGTATTATGGTCATGAAGAAAAGGCCAGTTGTCTTTATACTGTTACTTCAAAAATAACTATTTCACCTAAACCATTTTAGACTCACTATAATCTATACCAAACCATTTTACATTGATTGCCTCCTAGACTAGTCTAATAAAACTCTACTTTGTTTTATTAGAGATGCAGATAGATTTCCTTAGACAAGGATATAGCTGGTGGAACAAGAAAAGCTTGGGAAGAGGGTAGAAAATCATAATTGAGCAGGAAGTTTGTAACAGAACTATCTATCAAATTAGGCACCTGTGCCCATAAGGTATCTTTAAAGCCTAAACAAGTGAACCTTGCTGCTCCCAGGGCAAATATACCACCAGAGACAACCAAGAACTTTCCAGAGTTGAGGAAATAGACAAACATTTGGTAAGAAAAGTATCTGCGTACATAAATATAATTTATATACACATATAAATAAATTTATAGAGATGCATATGCACAAGTTTATATATATATATATATATATATATACTCATTCTCTGTTTAGGATAGATATTTGACAAGTTCCCCCTCAGACCTTAAGGATTCAGAGTCACCTCAAATTTGGCTGCAATCATGTAGACAGTGGAACCAAGGAACTGTAGGTTATCCTTCTTGCATTGTGCCATCATTAGGTAGCAATCCATTAGCTTCACTGCCAAATGCAGGGTCTCATTACTCATCTGAAAGGATGACTGAAGGAACAAATAAGATAGGAATTTGCATATTTTCCAAACAAACAGCCATCTCCAGATAGATCTAGAAACCTTGACTGTCTGGAGCATCAAGGATAGCCCTAGCCAGTTTGTACTCTGCTAGAAATGTGGAAACTACTTCAGAAAGGTACTGAAATATACTGCTGTCTAACCTCTTTAAGAACCTTGCAATTATCTGTAATTATCCTTCAAACAGATAATAAACCTTACAAGCTAGACAGTGGTTGCGAGTGTCTTGACTCCATATACCCTCTTCCTCCTTGATCTCTAATACAGATACAGGGCTAAAAGTCAAGTTTGTAACAGGTCTATCTTTCTTTCTAGAAGTTCTAGTAAAGAATATATTGTCTTTCATTTTTTAGTTTGTAGAGGCAACTCATAATTTTTGGTCTGTTGCCCCCTTTATCTCCCAAACCTATGAATAACCAGACAAATCTTTCTCATATTATATCACCCAATCTCCCTGTTCCACATTTAAGGACACCTGAAAATACATTTGGTTCACTCTAGTAATCTGAGATCATTGGCCTATCTTAAATTCAGCTGATTAGCCAACTTTAACATTTTCACATATTCTAGGCATTCTGACATGGGTATTTTTATTTTGCTATTCACAGTATCCAAATGAATATCTTAAGTTAGGTATGGGAAGAGCTCATCTAGGGGAAAAGTAATGGCTACAATCTTAAGTAGCAAATTGAAACCAGATGACAGAAATGGGAAGCAGTATCTCTGTAAGAAAAAGGCACAGCCAATGCTTCCCTGCATGCTGGTATTAAATGGCAACAAGTAAATACATGGGTAATATATGAATGATAGTCCTGTGTGCTTTCACATATATGCATGAGTACACATGTAGGTAGTGCAATGTGTGCACATGTAGAGGTCAGAGGTCAACCTCAGGTATTGTCCTCAGGTGCCATCTACCTTAGCCTTTCAGACAATCTCTCAATGGGATTTGCAGCTTGCTGATTCTGCTAGGCCAGGTAACCAGTGAGCTACAGAGATCTGTCATTCCTCACCCTTTCGGTACTGGGATTACAGATATACTATCGTGCTCAGCCTTTTGTGTGCAGGCTGGGGTTCCACTGGGATGCTCACGTTTGGATTTACTAGCCTTCTATACCAGGAAATGGGGTGTAACAAAAGGTAAAAGCAAGTTCTTTCCTGCTCCATTCCTGCTGGCTCCACCATGAAACCTAGTGCTAAGCCATTTGCAGATAATCTGCTTCTGAGAGAGTTTAATAGGTAGCAGAGCTGATTGCTTTCTTCAGCCTCTTCAAAGTCAGCCATTTATGCAAGGTTTTTAAACAAGAAAGCAAAAGAAAAAAGGTAGAAAAAAGATAAAAATTCTTGGAGCCAACGAGTAAACATTTAGATTTAAAGGTCTTGCAATATTACAAGATAATTATAGAAATCAGAGCTACACAGAGACTTTTTAATTCAAAAGTAATACAACACACTAGATAAGACTAATATAGACCTAAACGTTTAGATTTTTAAAATTAGAAGCAGAAAGAAGTGAATTCAAACATATTAAGTATTTAATCCTATCTTAGGGGAAGTTATTAGACCAGTTATGTTAAAAGGCTAGTTAGCTAAATCAAGATTTTATACTGATGAGAGAATCATAGAGCCTTTAAAAAGAGCACTATATATATATATATATATATATATATATATATATGTAAACATTACTTGGATGATGTGTGTGTGTGTATGTGTGTAACTGTTTTGAGGTGGGGGTCTCATATAGCCCACACTGACTTCAAACTTGCTGTGAAGCTGAAGATGACATTACTCTCTTGATCTGCTGCCTCCACCTCCCAAATATAGGGACTACAGGCTTGTACCACAACATTCATCGTGGGATCTGCTTGTTTTTAAGAAACACAGGTGTATATATAGTAGCACAGGCCTGTGATCTCAATACTCAGAAAGCCGAGGCAGAAGGATTTAAGGTTTAAGGTTGGATGTGTATTATTGACACAAACAAGAGACAGCAGAACCTTAACCACAAAATATACAGAAAATGGTCTAGAAAGATACACTTCAAATAACATATACTTGTTACCCCTAGAGAATACTGAAACAAAGTAATTGGCCTTAATCCATCCTCTGTATTTGAACAAGTTTAGCTAAAGCAGACTCTCTGTATAGTGAACTACAACCTGTAAATGTT
Source organism: Alexandromys fortis (assembly GCF_014885135.2). NCBI lineage: Eukaryota > Metazoa > Chordata > Mammalia > Rodentia > Cricetidae > Alexandromys > Alexandromys fortis. Next base: position 318,867 of record NW_026068001.1, read on the forward strand.
GCAACCCCACCTTGTAACCAAACAACTGAGTATCAGTCAATCAAAGATGCTGAATTTACAGTCAATCAGAAGCTGATCTACCAAATCATGAACATATAAGCCAAATACTAGTAGCAGCCATCAGATTTTATACTGTATTTACTTGTCTTTGTGTCTTATTTTGCATCTACAAAACAAATTTCTAGAACTCAGTAACTACTTCAGCTCTACACACCCAGTAAGTTTTTAGCATGTTTGATTTGAACTGAAAAAAGAGAACAACAGCTTCTCAAGGCAGCAGCTACCAAGCATACCTGTACTTCCACCATCCAGTCCACAACAATGGCTCTCATCGTACTGGTGAGCTCCAACTGCCACTCCATGTATTTCCCAACTATGAACTTGTCCTGGCATTGTTGAAAAAAATGTTAATAAACTATTCTTATATTTCAAAATTTTAACAATTAACTCCTTTTCATGATTCTAATGCACTACTTTCAACTGGTATCAGATGTGAGCACATTAGAGTGTTCTTTTCTGAACAAGTTCAAGCTATCTTTGGGAAATGGACATATAAGATATTTAAGGGTCTAGCACATTAAGTCAAGGCAGGACCACCGCCCTGCATTAAGGCTGAGCATGGCGTTCCACCATAGGGAATGGGCTCCAACAGACTAGTTCATGCACTAGGAATAGTTCCTGGTCCTACTGCTAGGAATCCCTCAGATAGTCCAAGCTTCACCACCCATGGGAGCCCTTACCTGTTGGGAGGAGTGGATGGGGATGGGCGGGAGGAGAAGTAGGAGGGATAACTGTGGTTGGAATGTAAAATAAAGAAAAAATAAAATAAAATAAAAAGATATTAAGTGTCAGAAGAGATAAAGGGGAACCCACCCTTGGTTGCCAAGAAATACTAAAAGAGTTGCAATACTTCTTTGCAATTCAATCTAAAACACAATACCATGTCGTGCAGACCAATGCTTTTCAACTTTTATATACATATGTAGGACTCACTCAAATGTCTTGTAAAGCTTCATATTTTAATTTAGAAAACTAAGCTTGGTGTCTACATTTATGTCAAAATTTCCAATGAGACCCACCAGAGCCAGTCTACCTACCTGCCTGACCCCTCAGCTACCCCACTGGCAATTCTGTGGACTAGGTGGTACCCTATGAGCTCAAACTCAGGTATGAAACACAGAGCTAGTCTATGAGTCACCCTACCTACTGTGCTACCTAGAGATATCATGGCTCCTGTGAGTACAGTCCCAGGTATAGAACTTCAGTCCAGCCTACATCCTACCCACCTCCACCCAAAATGGCATAACATTCTGTGCCCTACCTTCAAGGAGCACCTTCCACTCCCATTGAGATTCCAGTTTCTGCTACCCAAGGACAACATGTAGAACTGGATGAGTGAGCTCTCATAGACTTCTAAAGATCAGCCATAAGAATCTTCTAGCTACATACGGTCTTCTCCTGGGCTCAGAAGTTGTACCTATTCTACTTTAAATGGGACTGCTTATGACATCCCATTTAAACATCAACAGAGTTGCCCCAATACTGAGTTCCAAACACCACTCAGCTGAACCATAACCTGATAAATTCTAGTAGCAATAAATACCCACACAACAAAGATAAGAGCCCGTATCTATACCAAGAAAAACCACCAACATTTAATTCCAGATACCTAGGTCACATCGCAAAAACAAACAAACAAAAAACCTCACGCTGTAATAATAGAAGATGAAAAAAATCATGACCATAAAGCTTCATCCCTACTGGCCAGCTTTCCTAATTCTGGAAAGTGGGGTGCCTATTACCAGGGAAGAAAATTATTCATCAGTCTTACCCAACTGAGAACCTTGCAAGCCATAATAATAATAGCAAGATATTTCACCTGGCCCAATAGTGGACTGGATGTTATGGAAGTGACCAAACATGCTCTGATTGGTTTTAAGGCCTGCTCCACAAGTCAGAAGCCATACTTGGCACCATTAAATCAGGCCAAAAAATCAGGGAATGGACTTACTACTACATCCATAGATTACATACATCTCTCAACCCTCATCAGAGAGGCTTCTTCCTTTAGTAGGAGGCAATTAACTGAAACCCACAACTGGTCAATGTGCCCAAAATAAGACACCGTGGAATACTTAGTCCCAAATGGCTCAGAGATACTTGGTGAAAAGGGGGTAGAAGCCAGGTGGTGGTGGTACACGCCTTTAATTGGCAGAGGCAGGAAGATCTCTATGTGTTCGAGGACTGCCTGGTCTACAAGAGCTAGTTCCAGGACAGGCTCCAAAAACTACAGAGAAACCCTGTCTCGAGAAAGAAAGAAAGAAAGAAAGAAAGAAAGAAAGAAAGAAAGAAAGAAAGAAAGAAAGAAAGAAAGAAGNAGAGAAACCCTGTCTCGAGAAAGAAAGAAAGAAAGAAAGAAAGAAAGAAAGAAAGAAAGAAAGAAAGAAAGAAAGAAAGAAAGAAGGAAGGAAGGAAGGAAGGAAGGAAGGAAGGAAGGAAGGAAGGAAGGAAGGAAGGGTAGAAAGACTGTAAGAGTCATGGATGATTGAAATAGTGTTTTCCAGGCTTAATAGCTAGTGGTTTTGGTGGCATGCAGAAGGCCTGCACAAACTCTACCCAGATAAAATCCCAGCATGGAGGCAGGAAGTGGGCATGAAATTCCACCTCAGCTGAGGAACTATTGACAACCTATAGCTTCTGGGAGAGGGAATGTCAATTTTCTTAAGAATGTGATTCTTGGTATATCAACTATGCTCCATGAGTGGCCAAGAAATAATATTAGGGCAACACATATGGGACTTGATGGGCTCAGAAAAAGAAGACACAAAGTTGGTGCTTATGGAGATAGGGACGGATCTAGGAGGAGCTGGGAAGAGTGTAAATATGATCAAAACGCACTGACTGATTCTGGACTGACAGTGGGGAACCCTGCATAGGACCCAACTAGGCTCTCTAAATGTGGGTGACAGTTGTGTGGCTTAGGCAGTCTGTAGGGCCACACTGGCAGTGGGACCATTTATCCCTAGTGCTTGAACTGGCTTTTTGGAGCCCAAAGATAGGAAGGAGGGTCTCGGTCCTGCCTCAAAGTGATGTACCAGACTTTGTTGACTCCCCATGGGAAGCCTTACTCTCTCTGAGGAGTGGATGGATGTGTGGTGGGGAGAAAGTGGGGGAATGGGAGGAGGTGAGGGGAAACTGAGATTGGTATGTAAAATGAGAAAAGATTGTTTTAAAAATGCATTATAGCATGCATGGAATTCTGAAATAATAAAAACCTTTAAACAGAAAAAAGAAATTCTCAAATAATTAATAAAATATATGAAATTAAAAAAAATTCCAGAGAAAGAGAAAGAAGGCATGGAGTTGGTAGGGAGGCAGGAAGGACCTGGGAGTAAATGATGAAGGGAAAACCATGACTAGAATATACTGTACGAAGTATGATTAACATGGTAAAGTAGTCCATGATGCCAGGAACATATAGCAGCCTGGAAGCACAGACACCCAAGGAGCTATGGTCCCAAAATGCCCTCTACAAGCATTCTTTAGATAATCAAATCTCATCTTTTTTATCTTAAAATACTTATTTATTGTCCCTCAATCTCAGAATAACATACTAAGAATTTGAAAACACCAAGAAATTTGTACTTTTTTCACTGCATAATAATTCTAAAATAAATCATCATTGCTGTGTTCTTTTTTTAAAAAAAAGTTTATGAGTTATATAAATAGCAGAAAATGTAACCAATGGATTTTTTAATGGTATGTATGATTTTTTTACAATTAGGAACAATGAAAAGATAGTACAATAACAGGTTCTGATAACAGCCTACAGCAATATCCAATGAATAAAAAAACAGGCAGTTTAGATCTTGAGGTTGGAGCTATTGTCAGTGGTTAAGAACAATTATTACTCTTGCAGAAGACTCAGGTTCCATTCTCAGCACCCGCGTGATGGTGGCTCACAATCCAATAAATAAGTCTAGCTCCAAGGGATCCAACGCCTGCTTCTGGCTTGGCAGACACTGCACACACACCATGCACTTGTATGCATGCAAAACAGTTACACCAGCAAAACAAAAATAAAAAATAATTATAAATAATGCACATCTCCCAATTGGATAACAGCCCCTCATGGAATGAAATGTGGAAACTGACCATTGAAGGACAGGAAAGTGTGTTATAACTAGAGAGATCATTCTGAGACTTACATAGAGTATACTGTATCTATCTTAACCACTGTCTGTGGCCAGTGTCACAGCAGTGACATCATCATACCACACAGCATTAGTATCAAGCCCAGTCCTTTCCTTTATGCTTCCCAGCTTTAGTCTTTAGGATTTTTCTTGACTTCCATCCATCCTATTCCCTTTGCAAGGATGCTTCCCCCCCCCCCCCAGTTTCACCAGTCAGGTCTTACTAATGTCTTCATTTTTACTTAGCTTCATAAGCCTTAGATACATGAAAATGAGGCTCATTCAACAAACATTTGCTCAGCAACACAATATGCTGGGCCCTATCACAGAGAACAAAAACAAGACAGACTTTTTATTGCTGTCATAGAACCTACAGGGTCTCAGGAAAGACTGACAAAGCAACAGCAAAGTGACACCTGTGTTCTTTTGCATCATGGAGCAAGTTTCCCCTAAGAGGAGGCATTTGTGTTAGACACTGAATCTCATCTTAAAATTAATCTCCTAAAGGTTATGTTACCTCACAGTATCATTTCAAGTTAGGAACTGAACCTTTGGTGGAACATTCTAGATCCAATTAATAGTATGAGAAATCCTGGGAAATGTTATCAAATGGGTAGAAATATGGGCATCCTGCATACCTTGTCTATGTTTGACATATGGAGTTGGTGCATTACTGTGTAAATGAGCCCTTTATCTGAGGGAGCTGATAAGAAATTTGGGTGCTCTGTGTCAGAATCTAACCAAACTATTGAGTAGTTGTGTTAGAGAAATGGGCAATTGCTGCTTTGCAAAATGTTATATCAGCTTTGGATGAAAAAAAATCAACTCTAATTCCTAAGGAAATAAAAATTACAACTTATATTACTTTAAAAAGACTATAATATATGAAAAATTTATTTTCAAAAAAAGTAGGAAACAGGAAAAAATTCAGATTTCATCTGATACTGCTAAGCTAAGACTCAACTTAAAAAACAACAGAGCTATCTCTTGGTTTCTCTGAGGAACAGATGGTCCTGAATTATTTCAACTTAATTTTTATACTTTACGTTAGATGTAAAGTAACACACATTCAGTAGAAACACAATTACTGGTTCTTAATTTTGATCTTTTTCAAGGCTAAAAATATGTAATACAAACTTCTCTCTCCCTCCACCCCTCTGTATCTCTCTCTCAGTACTGGGTAGCTTTATCAATCTACATTTTACAGTGAACATTGTGGCTGGGAGTGTATATTTCAATTTACAGTGTGTTTATTTAGATGCTATCTTCTTCATATGTCAAGAGGTATCTGCATATTAGAAAAGGCATGGACTCAGATAATCAATTCTCTCTAGAGAGAGTGTGAGATATTCATTCACCATCATATAAAGACTCTGCTCAAACTTCTATTTGGTAGATAATCTTGTCATTACCTATTTCATTGAAAAAGAGAAGAAAATTTGGAACTAATGAATATTTAAAGCAGGCTTTCATTTTCAAAGGCGAAGAATACTGCACCAAATTGAAAAGTTTAAACAAGGGGTGTGATTATTACATATAATGTCAGAAACACAGAAAAACAAGGAAAAACGATCTCTTACAGAACTTACTCAGAGATAAGCTAAGTCTAAGATTTTTATTTTAGACTGTCTGATCAGCAGTTAGATGTTGCAAGGTCATGGTTTTCATGGTAATCAGACATTTGTTTCTATTTCAATTCTACTATGTAATATGGATGACTCTGAGTTGTTTCTCTGAAATTTTTAAAAGGAGATAATAATCTGTACCATCAAGAAATTTTGGAAGAGTTAAGATAATGTCTACAAATTCTTTACTGTAATGATCAACTTACAATAAGCTACCAAGAGATGTTATTCACAGATATTGTAATTTTCAACATCATTATCAGCCCCCACTTCAATTTATATGCTGAAGGGGAGAATGAGAAGGAAATGAGAAATAGAAATCACTGTCCACCTCCAGCAACCTACAGACCCACCTCTCTCTTCTTCAAGTAAGAGAAGATTTCCTTGATATACACAGAGTTGCATGCGGGATTCCTGTCTTCCCTTTCAATGCTTTCCAATGAGTCACTGTCATCCAGTATGATTATCTATTAGAAGAAAAGACAAATATTTTGAGTACATGTTCTATGGTTCCATCTATCAGGCATTCAACCATGATTATTTTGGCAGGAGACTAAAAAGGGTCAGAGGGAACTTTCTAGGGGTAGATAGTGAAAATGTTTTGTGCGTGTTAATGGATTTGTTTGTATTGATGATTTGTGCATTTTTACTCTATATCAATTTCAGCTTAAAAATTCTCTCCTTCATCCCTGACTACAAGATGTGCTGGAGCAAAGATGGCACAGAAATTGTGGGAGTGGCTAACCAGTGACTGGTTCAGCCTGAGACCCATGCCATGAGAGGGAACCCACCCCTGATACTGCCCTGAGTGCCAGGACCAAGAGGCTGGGTGGCCCAGAGACCTAGGATAGAATCAAACTTGACTAGAAAAAATGTCAATGTAATGATGCCTAACTATATTCTGCTATACTCGTATATTGGTGCCTAGCCCAGTTGTCATCAGAGAGGCTTCATCCAGCAACTAATGGAAACAGAAGCAGAGATTCACAGCCAAACACTAGGCAGAGTTTGGGGGGAATCCTGCAGAAGAGCAGAGGAAGGATTATGGGAGCCAGAGGGATCAAGGACATCACAAGAGCACCCACAGAATCAACTACCCTGGGCTCACAGAGACTGAACCAACAACCAGGGAGCCTGTGTGGGTCTGACCTAGGCCCTCTGCACATGTTACAGTTGTGTACCTTGGTCTTCTTGTGGGACTTCTAACAGTGGAAGCAGGGGCTGTCTCTGACCCTTTTGCCTGCTTTTGGGACCGTTCCTTTCTACTGTGTTGCCTTGTTCAGCCTCAACAGGAGACAAGGTGCCTAGTTGACATGCAACGTGATATAACATGTCTGGTTGATATTCTTGGGAGGCCTGACATTTTCTGAATAGAAACTGAGGAGGAGGGGCGCAGGGGCCCAATCCGAATCGGGAGGGTGGTAGCTCCTTTGTCCCAATAGCCTGCCTGCAGCAAGCAAGGTAGGCCCCTTGTTTACAAGCCACCCAAGCAGCAAGGAGATCCGGTCCTGGCACCAGGAGAGACATTATTGTGCCACCCAAGCAGCAAGGAGATCCGATCCGGGCACCAGGAGAGACATCGGGCTTGCATCCACAACCCACCCAGAGCGGTACTGAGGAGTTCCATCTGGATGATAGTCCATGTTTGGGTGCTGAGGAGTTCCAGCTCAACAGGACGGTCCCTGCTTCTACACTGAAGAGATACACCCAAAGACTCAGTCACAGCAAAGTCTGGACCAAGACACCAGGCCTCTCCTGGCTCCATTTGAAGGAAGAGATGAGAAGGTGCCAAAGCAAGACTTCCTCCAACAACCTGAAAGGCAACATGACTTCACCAGAATCAAGGGATCCCGAAATAAGAAGAATTGTACACCCTACCCCAGAAGAATTAGAAGAAATCGACTCAAAAGTGAATTATATGAAAATAATAGAAGACCTTAAACAGGAGGTGAAAAACTGCCATAAACAATTAGAGATTACAAACAAAAAGGTAGAGGAAATGAATAAATCGCTCAAAGATACCCAAGAAAACCAAGAGAAACAAGAAAAAGCAATCAAACAGGTAAGGGAAGCGGTTCAAGACTTGAAGAATGAAATGGAAATAATGAAGAAAACACAAACCGAGGGAGGTTGGAGATGGAAAATCTGGGTAAATGAACAGGAACTACAGAGACAAGTACTACCAACAGAATACAA
>NW_026068001.1:331942-340312 GCF_014885135.2 Alexandromys fortis
GGGAGAAGGGTGGGAGGAGGGGGAGGGAAATGGGAGGCTGGGAGGAGGCGGAACCTTTTTTTTTCCTTTTCTCAATAAAAAAAAGAGAAACTGAGGAGGAGTGAATGAGGGGGCATAGGGAGGGTGGGGGGCAGAAACTGGGAGGAAAGAAGGGAGAGGAGACAGTAGTTAGGGTAGAAATAATAATAATAATAAATAATTTTAAAAAGAAAGAAATTATCTAAAGGACATTAGGAAAGGGTTAAAAGAAAGCTTAGTTCATACATACTCATTTTGCTTCACTGTCTTCTACCACTGTTCCCCAAATTTCAAGTGTTTTGGACTATTACAGATCATGTCTTAGCCCTACAATCTGCATACTGTCCAGCAATCAATATTTGCCTAGTATATGTCTGTTCTATTTACATATGGCTTTGAGTCTCTCTTATTTATTTTATATCTGGGTGTTTTACCTGAATACTGTGTATTTGCACCATGTACATGCAGTGTCTGTGGAGGCCAGAAGGCATTAGATCTCCCTGGAAGATCTAATTCAGTTGTAAGAAGCCACGTAGGTGCTGGGAACCAAACCTGAGTCCTCTACAGAAGCAGCAAGTATTCTTAACTACTGAGCCAACTCTTTAGCCCCAATGCAAGCCTCTTATGACAGTTTTACTTTGTTATTTCAGCTATATCAACTGCTTTCTAACATCTCATGTTATGCCCCAATAATTTGATCTGCTCTGCCTCATCTTAGTAGCTTTTTTCCTGCATCTAAATTTTTATCTAAGTTGCTTTGCTTCTAAATAGGGGATGTTTCTCCATCAACTTTCTTTCTTATATTTATAACTTATATATTCCCTCCTTGGGATATATATTTCAATATTCTTGGTCTTAATAAGCATAAATACTTTCTTACTGATAAGCTTCATAACTATAAAATTGGAAATTAGATATTCTACAATATCAATTTGATATAAGAGGAGAATTTCAAAGCGCCTAGTAATTTTTTCCATTTCCTGAGTAACCTCAGGGTATGAAAGATGAGAAATAGGAGATTATGTATTACCTCTCATTAAATAAAATCAGAAGGTAATCAAAGAAATATCAACTCTCACTGAGTGGAGGCTCCTTCCCCAACACAGTACACACTGCTTAGCTGCTTAAGCAGCACATAAAAAGAAGACTTTTGAGGTATTTGAATGATGGTTCAGTGGCTAAAAGCACCCACTGCTCTTGCAAAGAATGTGAGTTCAGTTCCCAGCACCCATTTTGGGCAGCTCACAACTGACTATAACTCCAGCTCGAGGGGTTTTCAATGCTTCTGGCTTCTACAGGCAAGTGAGCTCACATGCATAGACAGACAGACAGACACATACACACACATACACTTTATTATAATATTTCTTTTTTTATTTTTTTTTAGAATATTTCTTAAATAATCCCTTTGGGGGTTAGGGTTGTGAACTTATGGCAGAGCATGTGCTTTGCCCTAGTTTTAATATCCAAAAACCAAAACCAAATTATATAAAGCACCTTACCTAATTTAGATAAACTACCATATCTAATTTAAGGAAACAGAGAAGTAAATACCTCAGGAAGTCTTATGCCCTGAGTTGACTGAGAGTCTTTGGAGTCAGAGTCATATGGACTAGAACTCATGAGAGGACCGAAGTTCTCTACACAGGGCATGGCAGCACTGGAATTGTCTGGTTTGGATGCTAAAGCATTGCTGGACACATTAGGGTTAGTCTCAGGTGAAAAGATAAGAAATGATTTGGAAAAATCCTCGCCGTCAATAACAGTAGTGTCTTCCAAAGGTGGTAGACCTGAGAAGGACAATTGGTCTGCAGCAGTGAGTCCCTCATTCAATGCTAGTGTCACTGTGGACTCCTCAACAGTTAGTGTCTTTCTGGTTTCATCACCCTTCTCAATGTCAGCCTTAAGATCAAAGGTCAAAGACTCCTTGCAGCTTGCCTTCTCAGTGCTGGGATTCTCTTTCAAGGCCAATGCTTCCTTCAGGCTAGCCTCTGTTTTAGTGCTAGGGTTCTCCTGCAAGACCAAGGGCTCCTCCAGAGTAGATTCTTTCGCAGTAGGTTTCTCCACCAATTCCAATACTTCATTCAAGAGATCCTCTACATTACTGAGTTGTTTCCCCTGAGAGATCAAGGCTATCTTCTCTACACTGGGATTCTTCACAATGACCAGTAGCTCCTTCAGAACAGTCACCAACTCAGCTCTGGGCTTCTCCTGTGAAGCTATGAGCTCTTTCAGAGTTTCCTCCTCAATGCTGATTGTCTCCTGCAAGGGCAAGAACTTTTTGGATTGAGTTTCTGTGTCAGTGGTGTGCATCTTGATGGCAGCCTCTTTAATAGAATTACCTTGTGTGATCGATGACTCCATACAGAGAGCCATCTTCTCCGGAATGTTTAAAGGTTCCTCCGAGGCCTCTTCCTTAGTGTTGGAGTAGTTTTGAAAGCAGGGTGGCTGATGACTAAGAGACTCATTATTGTCACCACTGCTGCTCTCATCCAACACTTTTCTTAAGACAAATTCCTGCTCTAGAGCAGCAGCCTTCTCTTGGCTCGATTCCACAGAGGAAGGGTATCTGTCCTTACAAAAGAGCTTTCTTAAAAACAACTCTTCATCAGAAACACTGTCCTGGGAGGCAGGCAGGTTTGTGTGTGTGCCATTTTTTCTATCAGTCTTTTCTTGAAAATTCAAAGACTTCTGGAATTTCAATGTATCTTCATCAGCAGAACTATAAGGAGAAAATAGCTCTGGAGAGAAGAGTTCCTTATCATCATTTAAAGTCACTGATTCATTACTATATGCCCCTTTTTGACTGGTGGTCTTCTCCTCTGAGACAGATGGCATTGCAGGGGATAGTTTCTGAGGAATGGAATATTTTTCATTCGATGATGATTCATTACTATATGCCCCTTTTTGACTGGTGGTCTTCTCCTCTGAGACAGATGGCATTGCAGGGGATAGTTTCTGAGGAATGGAATATTTTTCATTCGATGAAGATGGATTCTGTTGGGACCTAGTTATGGTTTCATTCCTAAGTGATCCAGGCTTTTGAGAGAGAAAGTTCCTTGTTTCATCAATTTTTTCCAGCCTCTCTGACTGTGCTGGCCAGAGGGGGATTATATGAGTAGTGCACTTTTTTTCTGGTAAAGCTGTATTTCCTTTCTTAAAGGGCGGTGGCTCATTTCTTAGTGACCCTGCTCTTAAAATGTCTGTCAATAGTACTCGTGGGTTTAGAAAATGGAACACTGTCCCTTGAGTAAAAGTCTGCTGCATCTCTGAAGTTAAAGGATTCAGAGTGGAGGCTGGTTCCTCCACGATGCACCGTTCCTTAAAAGCTGACTTCTCCTTAGTGTGCTGCTTTTGTGGACCATAGAGCTTCTTCGACTTGGACAATACCTCGGGACTACTGTGCCTCTTTTGCAATGCAGATGGCCCCTGGAAAGGGGGTTTTTTCTTAGTGGTAGACTTCTTAAAGGACAGTGGCTCACTTGTGACTGGCTCTTGTACTACAGGGCTATTGAACAAACATCTCCTTTTACTGAGACGCTGCTTCTTCTTTAATGGTGAAGGCTTCTTCAAGTAAGGGGCCTCTTCCATGCTCCAGCACTTCTTCAAAGCTGGAGCTACATGAATATGCTGCACCTCTTCCTCAATGGTAGGCTTTGGCACAGCCAATGACTGTTCCACAGCCGATACCTTCACGTGAGCAGTGCACTTGCCCGGCAATAGAGACGGCCCCTGGAAATGGGAATCTTTCTTGGTGTTGGACTTCTTATAGGACAATGGCTCATGTTCACGGGTGCCTTTCCCCTGAGTGTCATGGTTATTTTTAAAAGAGGATAGCTTTTTTGTGTAGGTAGCTTCTTTGGTACTGTGTTTCCTCTTAGAAGTAACCGGCTCTGCTAAAGCGTCATCTTTATTATTTGTATTCTCTCGCAACACCCGTGGCTTCTTCAAGATGCTTGCCTCCCCTTGAGCGTTACATTTCTCTTGCAGTAAAAATGGCTCCTGTAACAAAGACTTCATTTCAGTGGTAGGATTATTTTTCTTGAAAAATGGCTTTCCAATTACTGACTTCTCTCTAGTAGCTGGCACCTTTAATCCTAATGATTTCTTCCTGATTGAACTCTTCCCCTGAACAGTATACTTCTCTTCTTGTATAATATATTTATTCTTTAAAGGCAATGGACTCAAGGTGACAGTCAACTTCCTGATGAAAGGCATCTTTAAATCAATCATCTATAAATGAAAATAATTAGGAGAATTTTAGTCTTTCCTAAACAATACCTTCTGGTTAAGCTGCATTTCTGAAAATACTTATCACAAAAAATCATCTGATTCCCTAAGGATACTACCTTCTCAGTGATGTCTGCTTCTTCTGGCTTCTTCTTCCTTTTAGAAGTCATCATGGGCTCTGCATCAAACTCATTGTAGTCTTCAGTCTCATCCAGCAAAATTAGTGGCTTCTCCACTAGAAATGTCTTCTGATGGCATGCACGGCTCTGTAATGTCTTCTTCAAAAGTCTTGTCTCCTCGGTAGCAGGTTCCTTATTTAAAACTAATGTCTTTTGAAAGACAGATGGTTCCTTAGTAGTTAGTGTTTTAGACTTGGTGGGTATATCCAGAATAAACTGTTTCTCCACATTTGACAGTGAGGTGACAAGTCCAACCTTGGAACTGTAAAGGAAACAAAGTATGGGTAAGAAGAATGCAACTCCTAAATCCTCACACATCATTCCATTCTGCTGCCCCATTAACTAAAGAAAGACAAAGACATTCAACCCCAAGATAGAACAGAGGGTAATAAAAAGATGCACACCATACGAAATCAAGTTAGTAGCACACCATATATTTTCTATGCCTACATTCCTACACTTTTCTACTTTTCCCATAAGATCCATGTCATACTTTCTCACATATGATTTACTATCATTATTCATGTACAAAGTTTCTATTATAATACTTATTGGATGAGTACCTGCACATGCATTGATCACTCTCACTAGAAACAGTTATTTCTCTTTGTCTATCAGCACCATGCCTTTGACAAAATGCAGGTTGAAATTATTTTTGTTTGAAGGCTAATGAGAGATGAAAGCTGGTAATTAACATTGATGATATCTAACAACATTCTCTGTGCCAAGGAGTATTCAGAAGATGTTTTCTCAAAGAAGGGAATAGTAAGATCAAAACAGAAACATGTCACGGATGTCAGATCTAAAGCTCTGCTTTGAATAGGGCTTCATGATTAATGACAGTGATTAACTCAGCATAATCAAGTCATTCAAAGAATACAAGTAAAAATAAGAACTAAAGGGAGGTAAAACCACCATCCTGAACACCAGATATAAATGCCTCCAAAGATTACATATCAACAATTCAATTCAATTCACATGAAATAGGATTCTAGGGTGTAGGGCAGTGATTCTCAACAATCGTTTGACGGGGTCACCTAAGACCATCAGAAAACATAGATATCTACATTATTATTCATAACAGTAACAAAATTACAGTTATAGAGTAGCAACAAAACAATTGCATGGTTAGGGGTGCCCACACATGAGGAACTGTATTAAATGGTCACGGCATTAGGAAGGCTGCAAACCACCGGTGTAGGAAGAGTTAGAAAGTAAACTCCTAGATATTGTTTGTCTTGAAGGTGTTGACACCTTTTAAAGTTACAAAGTGGTAATAGCTCTAGAATCATTTTTTAAACAGCTGTATTATAAAAGATAGCAATTAATTAAAAAGAAATATCTTATAAGATTCTGTTTGACAAATCATGCTGGGAAGTGGTGGCACACGCCTTTTAATTCCAGCACTCGGGAGGCAGAGGTAGGTGTATCTCTGTGGGTTCGAGGCCAGCCTGGCCTACAGAGTGAGTTCCAGGACAGCTAGGGCTGTTAAACAGAGAAACCTGTCTCAAAAAACAAAATAAAACAAAAACAGGCTTTCCTGATGAGGACATTTAGAAGTTATATCCAGGTCTTCAGATGATCTAGGTACAATAAGAACATATATTGTCGGGAGCTAGTTTGTCAAGATTCAAATCCTATATCCTCATTTAGAATCTAGGTAATCTTGGGCAAATTAATTGAGTGTTTTGGGTTTCCTACCTATAATATGAGGATAAAAGTAATATCTCTTTAATAAGCTTGTTGTGAAGATTTGACAAAATAGTATGCTAATGACACTTAGAGGAATGTTAAGAACAGCTCAAAAGAATTACATAACATATCACTGGAATTATATAATTTAGATAAAATGAACAAATTTGTAGAAAGTAATAAACTATCAAAGTTCATTAAAGAAGAAAATAAAAACTTAATTAGACTTCTATCACGTAAAGGAATTGAATTAGCAACTAAATAAACTAACCACAAAAAAAGAGTTCAGGCTAAGATGGCTTCACTGGTGAATTGTACCAAAAACTTAAAGAGAGATGAAAACCAGTTCCTCATAAACTCTCTTAAAAAATAAGAAAGGTGGGGCAGACCACCGGCGCAGGCCCAGGCGGGGCAGCAGACCACCAGTGCAGGCTGCGGCAGACAGCAGGGACCGGCACACAACACCAAGAGCAGATCGCCCCACTACAATTAAAGCAAAGAGGTAGGCCTTTGGTTGGCAAGATCCTTAGCAAGGAAGGAGCCGGGTCCTGTTCCTGCAGACCCTTCTGAGGGGCGAGAGGGAACTTTCCCAACATAAAGATATTCCTTTGAATATTCAAGAAGCATACAGAACACCAAACAGACTGGATCAAAGAAAAACATCCCCTCGCCATATAATAATCAAAACACAGAATATACAGGTTAAAGAAAGAATATTAAGAGCTGCAAAGGAAAAAGGCCAAGTAACTTATAAAGGTAAACCAATCAGACTTACACCTGACTTCTCTATGGAAACCATGAAAGCCAGAAGGTCCTGGATAGAGGTACTTCAGAAACTAAGAGACCATGGATGCAAGTCCATACTACTATACCCAGCCAAGCTATCGTTCACTATCAATGAAGAAAACAAGACATTCCAGGATAAGAACAAATTTAAACAATACGTAGCCACAAATCCAGCCTTACAGAAGGTAATAGAAAGAAAATCGCAACCCAAGGAATCCAACATTGCCAACACTGCCTACAACAACGCAGGCATCTAGCAACCCTTCACCAGCACAACTCAAAGAAGGGAGACACACAAACTCTAATACCAAAAACAATAAGAATAACTGGAGTAAACAACCACTGGTCATTAATATCAGTTAATATTAATGGTCTCAATTCACCTATAAAAAGGCACAGGCTAAGAGATTGGATATGAAAACAGGATCCAACATTCTGCTGTTTGCATGAAACACATCTCAACCACAAAGACAGGCATCTACTCAGAGCAAAGGATTGGGAAAAGGTCTTTCAAGCAAATGGTCCTAAGAAAAAAGCAGGTGTGGCCATACTAATTTCCAACAAAACTGACTTCAAACTAAAATCAATCAGAAGAGATCGAGATGGACACTTTATACTCATAACAGGAACAATTCATCAGAATGACGTCTCAATCCTGAATATCTACACCAATAATATAAAAGTACCCACTTATGTAAAAGAAATATTACTAGAACTCAAGGCAGACATCAAACCACACACACTAGTAGTAGGACACTTCAAGACACCTCTCTCTCCAAGGGACAGGTCAATAAGACAGAAACCTAATAGAGAATTAAGAGAATTATTGGAGGTAATGAAGCAAATGGACTTAACAGACATCTGTAGAACATTCCACCCAAATAGGAAAGAATATACCTTCTTCTCTGCAGCTCATGGAACCTTCTCGAAAATTGACCACATACTCGGAAACAAAGGAAACCTCCACATATACAAAAAAATATCCGTGTCCACCTGTGTCTTATCAGATCACCACGGATTAAAATTAGAAGGCAACAACAATGCTACCCCCAGAAAGCTGACAAACTCATGGAAACTGAACAGTCAACTACTGAACCAACCTGGGTCAAGGAAGAAATTAAGAAAGAAATTAAAGTCTTCCTTGAATTTAATGAAAATAAAGAGACAACATACTCAAACCTATGGGACACGATGAAAACAGTGCTAAGAGGAAAGTTCATAGCACTAAGTGCCCACTTAAAGAAAACGGAGAATGCATACATTGGGGACTTAACAACACACCTGAAAGCTCTAGAAATAAAAGAAGCAGATGCGCCCAGGAGAAGTAGAAGACTGGAAATAATCAAACTGAGGGCTGAAATCAACAAAATAGAAACACAGAAAACAGTCCAAAGAATCAATGAAACAAAAAGTTGGTTCTTGGAGAAAATAAACAAGATCGACAAACCCCTATCCAAACTAATTA
>NW_026068001.1:345633-347208 GCF_014885135.2 Alexandromys fortis
AGGAGGAGTAGAAGACTGGAAATAATCAAACTGAGGGCTGAAATCAACAAAATAGAAACACAGAAAACAATCCAAAGAATCAATGAAACAAAAAGCTGGTTCCTGGAGAAAATCAACAAGATTGATAAACCTCTATCCAAACTAATAAAACGCCAGAGAGTGAATATGCAAATTAATAAGATCAGAAATGAAAAGGGGGACATAACCACAGACACAGAGGCAATTCAGAGAATCATTAGATCTTACTACAAAAGCCTGTATGCCACAAAACTGGAAAATGCAAAAGAAATGGACATATTTTTAAGATAAGTACCATATACCAAGGCTAAACCAAGACCAGGTGAACAATCTAAATAGACCTGTTAGTCGCGAAGAACTAGAAATGGTTATCAAAAATCTCCCTTCCAAATAAAACCCTGGACCAGATGGTTTCAATGCAGAATTCTACCAGAACTTCCAAGAAGAACTAATACCTATACTCCTTAAGGTATTTCACAATATAGAAACAGAAGAGTCATTGCCAAATTCCTTTTATGAAGCTACAGTTACCCCAATACCAAAACCACACAAAGACCCAACCAAAAAGAGAATTACAGGCCTATCTCTCTCATGAATATTGACACGAAAATTCTCAATAAAATACTGGCAAACTGAATCCAAGAACACATTAAAAAAATTATCCATTATGATCAAGTAGGTTTCATCCCAGAGATACAGGGCTGGTTCAACATACGAAAATCTATCAATGTAATCCACCATATAAATAAGCTGAAAGAAAAAAACCATATGATCATTTCATTAGATGCTGAAAAAGCATTTGACAAAATTCAACACCCCTTTATGATAAAGGACTTGGAGAGATTAGGTATACAAGGGTCATACCTAAATATGATAAAAGCTATTTACAGCAAGCCGACAGCTAACATTAAATTAAACGGAGAAAAACTCAAAGCCATCCCACTAAATTCAGGAAAACAACAAGGATGTCCACTCTCTCCATACCTCTTCAATTTAGTGCTTGAAGTTCTAGCAATAGCAATAAAACAACATAAGGGGATCAAGGGGATTCGTATTGGAAAGGAAGAAGTTAACCTTTCGTTATTTGCAGATGATATGATAGTGTACATAAGCAACCCCAAAAACTCTACCAAAGAACTACTACAGCTGACAAACACCTTTAGTAATGTGGCAGGATACAAGATCAACTCCAAAAAAATCAGTGGCCTTCCTATACACTAAGGATAAAGAAACAGAGAGGGAAATCAGAGAAGCATCACTTTTCACGATAGCCACAAACAGCATAAAATATCTTGGGGTAACTCTAACCAAGGAGGTGAAAGATCTATTTGACAAGAACTTTAAGGCATTGAAGAAAGAAATTGAAGAGGATACCAGAAAATGGAATGATCTCCCTTGCTCTTGGATGGGGAGGATCAACATAGTAAAAATGGCAATTCTACCAAAGGCAATTTATAAATTCAATGCAATCCCCATCAAGGTCCCATCAAAATTCTTCACAGATCTTGAGAGGACAATAATCAACTTTATATGGAAAAACAAAAAACCCAGGATAGC
>NW_026068001.1:348657-406004 GCF_014885135.2 Alexandromys fortis
CTGGATCTGAAAAAGCCTGGGATAAAACCGGACTCGCTGAACATAGCGGACAATGAGGACTACTGAGAACTCAAGAACAATGGCAATGGGTTTTTGATCCTACTGCACCTATTGGTTTTGTGGAAGCCTAGGCAGTTTGGATGCTCACCTTACTAGACCTGGATGGAGGTGGGTGGTCCTTGGACTTCCCACAGGGCAGGGAACCCTGATTGCTCTTTGGGCTGACGAGGGAGGGGGACTTGATTGGGGGATGGGGAGAGAAATGGGAGGCGGTGGCGGGGAAGAGACAGAAATCTTTAATAAATAAAAAAAAATAAGAGAGGTGGAAACAAGTTTCCAACTCACACTTTAAGGGCAGAGGTATTATGACACCCAAAGAACAATAGTATTGCAGGACAAGAAAACTATAAACTATTACTTTTTATGGCTATAGATGTAAAAATCCCCAACAAAATACTAGAATAACAAATACAAAAATGCATTTTAAAGAATGATCCATCATAATCAAGTAGATACCCTAGGAGTGCAAAGTTATTTTAACATCTAAAATTCAAATATACTGTACTACTAGTACAAAAACAATGATATTATTATCAATAGACCCATAAAAATCATTTGACAAAACTCAACACTTTTTCATAATAAAAACCATTCTGCAAACTGTAAATAGAAATGAGATTCTTGAGCTGGCAAGATGGCTAAGCAGGTAAAGGTGCTTGCTTCTCAGCCTGATGACCTGAGTTCAATCCCTGAGATGAATATATACACACATACATACATACTTGTGCAAATGTGAAAAAAATTAAAGGAAAGAGCAAACACTAATTGGAATCAAAAGGTTTTTGTGTACAATTGTTTGTGTGTGTTTATGTGTGTGTTTATTTAGACAAACATAGGGAAAGATAGACTGACCAATAGTCACAGACTGAGAGAAGACAGATGGACAGATGGATGGACCAATGAATATATGGATAGATAGATAACAGACAGACAGATAAAAAGATCATGATTCTAGATGGTTGGGAAGATGGGATTCATAAGGAGTTTGATAGGAGAGAAGGGCTAGAAAAGATGCAGATATGGTGCACTTATGCATTAAATTCTCAAAAATACATTTACCTTTCCGGTAAGCCACCACTTAGTGGTGCTACACAGATTACTAAATATGGGTTAAGCAAGATATGAGAGTTAGCTAAGAAGAGGCTAGATATAATGGGCCAAGCAGTGTTTAAAAGAATACAATTTTGTGTGTTGTTATTTCGGGTCATAAGCTAGCCAGGCGGCTGGAAGCCGGGTGGCAGGAACGCAGCCCACTGCTCCTTCAACACAAATGGTCACAGAAAAACATCCATCTGCAATTCACTACAACTGCCAAGTGCTGACCACTGGGGAAAAACTGCCTTTTATCTAAACTGAAGATCACCTGACATGGGCAGAATCACTGAAACTGACAGCCTAGCTGCTAGGTCAAGGTAGGCTTGTCTTCCTACAGATTTCTCAGCCCACAGGATCTTCTAGATCCTGGAAGGCCCTGCACTAAACAGCACAAGGCAAATGCGACCCACAGTGGCCATGGAGGACCCGGAGGAGTAGCTCTTGGTGCCAACCAAGTAAATTCTCTGTCATTTATTAAATCAGTAACTCAAGTAAAATTTTATCCTTCTCAAAGATCTCTGATGCAGTTTGACAGCTGATAGGTTCTATCAGTTTAAAAGGACAACTTCACCAAACAAATTTCAGTAAAATATAAATACAAAACCTGCAAGTTATAAAGGTATGAGGGCAAATACAAGTTATCAAACTTCTTTCTGATGCTGCCTTCCATAGTCTTAAAAATACTTTTCATTGTGCAAAAAATAATCTGTCACAGTCATTCTGACATAAACATGCTACTGTTTATACAATGTATATGTCTAAAACTTCTGTTTTCACAAACCCAAAGAATTCTTGTGAGTTCCAGGGAGCTGAATTGAAGGATCCACCTTAAACAGGTCAGATACATCCCCCTCAATTCCCTAGTCCTAAAAAATGTTTTTCCTTAACTTAACTTTGTCCTCTGTTCTGCCAATATCTTAAACAGGTGTAAGAGACACCAGACATTTCCATACCACAGACACTGGATAGGAGCAAAGAGACCGACTATGCCAGGATGTGACCAGCACCCAGCCTTCTCAGGTTCCCCCCAAAGATGACACCCACAAATAAGCAGGAAGAAGCCTTGAGAATCTGCTGCCCCAATTCCTTTAACCTCTGGTGCCTTTGTATTATAAAAGAGAGATGGGAATGTAATGGTTGTTCTGTCTCATTAAGAGGCAAGCCACACCCACCCCTTCACTGCTTGCAGCCTTGGTCTCTCTTCTCCATCTTCCTCTGGAGGAGGCAACTTCTGCCTCTCTTTCCCCTTTCCCCC
Organism: Alexandromys fortis; assembly: GCF_014885135.2. Classification (NCBI taxonomy): domain Eukaryota; kingdom Metazoa; phylum Chordata; class Mammalia; order Rodentia; family Cricetidae; genus Alexandromys; species Alexandromys fortis. The sequence continues at coordinate 351,068 of NW_026068001.1, forward strand.
TTCTCTCCTCTTCTCCCCGTTTTTCTTCCCCTCCATAACCCATCTAACAAATGTTCAACTTCACTCTGCATGGTGTGCCTATCTGTCTGTCTCTCACCTGCCTGCTGCACACATGGCTAGCACCGGGAATGCTGCCAGGACCAACCACCTGTTGTGTGGTCTCATGCCCCAGCCCTGCCTGGGACTGGCTGCTCTCAGGACCTGCTGCCCCCTGCCTACAGGGGATCCTTCAGCAAGCTACTCGGGGATCCACAGCAATTTTTAATAATCATTACACCAAAGACACCACATACCTTGGACAAAGACTTGAGGGAAGGATTCAAGCTGGGCCTGAACTGAAAGCTTTCTTCCCCATGTCTAGTTTTCCTGGTACTAAAAAGTGTCATGAAAACTGCCAAAGGAGGGAAGCACCCAACAGTCTACCCAGCTAGGATTTCTGTAAACCAAAACAACAACCAGCATGGCACGAGATCCCTAAAAGTACAATAGTGACAGTCCTATCTTCATGGTAAGCAACAGCTGTCTAATTAGACTTAAGGCCCTTCAATAGGAAGAACATAATGTCTGCTACTGGAAAGCCAGCCAACTTCCCAGAGCTAGTGAGGTTGCTGATCTTAGAGAAGAACCTAAGAACCTATGCTGCTTTACTAGACTGGCATAATTCCTAACTGCACTCTAAAACTTATCCTTATGCCCACAGATCAGTGTAATTATCACCTTTCATCTAAGAAGCTTCTCTTTGCAGCACGTGGACAGCATTAGAGAAAACCATAAATGGTCAAGATGCAGAAATCAAATGATCACGGGGTGCCTACCCCCAGCTGATATATCTATAGCACAAAGCTGTGTATCCTGCGCATAAGGTTTGGGGAATATTGTGGGAGGGGGGAAGGAAAGACTGTAAGAGACAGAGGACCAGGAAAGCTGCTGTGAAATGTGTCTCCTATAAATGATAGGAAACCTGTGTCTATGAAATCTCAACAGTGTGGCTGCCTCAACAAAACCTGAACGATGGCAATGCCAACAGACATGCGAATGTGGAAGGGGAATCTCACAAGCCCCACTCCTACACAAAGAACTACAGGCAGTTACTAACCACTGAGAGAGGGAGAATTTGTCTTTCTCAGAGATGAGCCCCCTAATTGGTTATCCAATACCAAGTGGTCAGCCCTCAAACTACATACACATAAGCAACACTAAATGGGTTCAGCGTATATGTAACAATACTAATCAAAGAAAAATAGGATATGAATTTAAGAAAAGGTGGAGCATAGAAAGGTTTGGGGGAGAGAAAGAAGGAAATGATATAATTATATTCTACTTAAAATAAAAAAGTAAAGACATAGAATGCTATGTGATTATAGTGAAGTCTCAGCAAATGGTAGGTATTACTCATTCTAGTATCATTATTGGGTCTGTTCCACTAGCCCCTGAAGAAAAAGAAGAATGTTTCCTGGTAAAATTGGAATAATAAAAGATAGTCAAAAGAAAATGACATAATGAATTAAGGTCAAATATTGTAGGCACACCCAAGGAATTTAAGCCACAAACTAAGTGAATCTTTTAGTTTTATTTCTCCCTACTGGTTAAATGTCAATGTGCCCATGTGTTATGCTGGTTAATTTCTGGAATGTCCAACTTTTTACCTTACTCATTAGAAGTTATGCTTAGCTCTGTTTCAGTCCTCTGTCTAATTTATTTAAGTACATATTTGTCAAGCCCTAAGGATGCAATTAGAATAAAGAGAAACCCTTAAAGGAGAGGGAAGGAAAGGAAGGGTAATAAATACATGTGACATGAAAGCAGAAGGGGAGGCCTACTTGGTTAGGGAAAGAAGCAGCCTGAAACCATATGAGACACAAAGGAAGGTAATGGGTAAAGATGATGAATTAGAACAAAATATACTCACATAGGCATAAATAAACCATAGGAAATCTTATTACTTTGTATGTTTACTTAAAAAATAAAATTAAAAAAACAGTGAAATGATAACTGTAAATTCCCAACCACATTTGAAGATTTAGGAGAGAGAAAGAACAAATAATTCTGATAGGAAGGAGTCAACACTTTTTCTGTAAAGTAACAAACAAACAAACAAGTGTGGCATTGCCAACATATGGGAGGCTGAAGCAGGAGGATCATGATTTCAAGGCCAGTGTGGGCAACATAGTAAAACCGAAGTTTCAAAGAAAAGTTGATAATCAACTCTGTCCTGGAAGTATAAACAAAACAACATATATTGTATAAAGTCAGGAGTAGAGATATGTGTTTAATAAATTTTTATTGCTAGCTACATTAAGGACTAAGAAGAGAATGTAGAAAGGCCTCACAGTAACTTTTCAGTGTTCTTTGAGTCAAAGCTTTCCTAAGAGTAAATTATTTTTTCTAATCTAGTTGTAAAACCTCTAATAGCTGGAAGGCACAGGTTTGGGGTGATAGTAATTTCCCTCCAGTAGCAAGAGGAATATCTCCCAAAGTTTCTAATTGGATAAGTGAACTTATGTGCTATTAGCTAGCTGCTTAGATTTCAGGAAAAGTTAGGCTGATTCCATGCTCCCCCCACAGAGACTATCTCAAACAGGGGCTAAATCAAATATGTGATTTTAATCAATTCTGCAATGATAATAGCATTTTCAATTTATGCACTAACACACACAATCCATGGAAAAAGAAAGAAGAGGCCTATAACTCCATAAACCACAGATGGTCTTCCACCAGCACCAAGAGGTAATATGGCAGTCACCACTGTGCCTCACTAAAAATATTCTTAATGGAGAGAAAATGATGTCACAGTCTCTCCTTTATAATATGAGACAATGCCAGTTGAATCTTACCTTTTTCTCAGAGAAATTTTATCAGCTCCCTTGCTTGTCCTCTTGGCAGCATGGCTCCTATGCTCTGTATCATCTTCCTTCTTTGACTGCACAGTTTGACTTTGAGAAGTCTACAAAAAAGACAGCAAATTAAGAGAATCACATATCATCCAATAATTGATTTTTATAAAAAACTCAAGGCAGGTTCACCATCCTAGACAGCTTATTTGAATATTCCCAGAAGTCAAAATGTAAAATTTTCATAAAACATATGGCACTGGACCAACCAACCACAGTGGGAGCTACAATAAGTACAATAATACTGGTACACATAAAAAATAGCAGTCCCAAGTGTTCCCAAGAGATGTAGGACACAATTTTAATTTCCATGCCAGGCATACTGGCTCATGAATAACTAACAAGATAGTTTAGTTTGTCTTATGTTTTGACTTAAAATGCTTAGAGGACACAAGAAATACAACTAATTTTATTGTCTAGTTTTGCCAAGAACAACTAGCTACTCAGGCTAGACCTTTAAGACACATCTACTTATGATACCACCATTCTATTTTGTCAAGTGGTATTTATTTAATATTTGTCTCTCAAGAATAAGTTCTACACTAATCTTGACTACTCTATTAAACAGTAGGAGAAATCATTAATCTGAATAATGTTAATCAGTAAAAAGTCAACTTAAAGGTTATGCCTTTAAAATAAGAGCTGTGGGATAATGCTCTTGTACACTGTAAAAATTTGTCACTCATATTGGTTTAATAAGACCCCGATTGGCCAGTAGCCAGGCAGGAAATATAGGTGGAGCAACAAGACTAGAAGAATTCTAAGAAGAGGATAGGCAGAGAAGCAGATGCATGCAGAGGAAGTAAGATAAGAATGCCTGACTGAGAAAAGGTACCAAGCCACGTGGTTGAACATATATAAGAATTATGAGTTAATTTGAGTTGTAAGAGCTACTTAATAATAAGTCTGAGCAACAGGCCAAACAGTTTATAAATATAAGACTCTTATATTAATGTGTTTATTTAGGACTGAATGGCTGTGGGACCAGGCAGGACAGAAACTTCCATCTACAAATGAGCCTAATTATATTTCAAATAAATACTATCATTATTAAATTAAATGAAAAAAATACAAGAATCAACTAATCTAAGTAATTTATAAGTACATTACTTGACTGTATATCCTCAGTCAGGATGGATATCCAAGGAATGGACATAGTGAATAAATATGAAACACTGTTTATTAGCTTTGTTTTGTGACATAAATATGAAAATGCTGCTTTGAAACTGCTGCATTACAATGTTGAGTAAATGTCTTGATGATCTGGGATTAGTGCCCTTATTTGTGATACCATAGGGAATTTTCTTGCCTTTCTGCTATATGAGGACACAGATAGAAAATAGCATCTATGAGGAATGGCCTCCAATCCAATACCAAATCTACTGGCATCTTCATTTTGGATTTCCTAGCTTCTAGAACTGTACATAATGAATTTCTAATGTTGGGGCTGGAGAGATGGATTAGTGAGTAAAAACATATGTTGCTCTCCAGAGCACCTGGGTTAGATCCTCAGCACCCACATGGCAGCTCATACTGTTTGAACTTCAGTTCCAGGGTATGTGACCTCTTCTGGCCTCTGCAGGCACCACATAACCATGAAAATGAAACACCTATACACTGTTGTAAAAAGAGCAGCAGTCTGCTTCCAGCCGCCCTGCTTCCTGATAGCTTTTCCCAAAATAATTACACGGAAACTATATTCATTTAAACACTGCCTGGCCCATTATATCCAGCCTCTTCTTGGCTAACTCTCACATCTTAATTAACCCATTTCTAATAATCTGTATATCACCACATGACTGTGGCTTACTGGGATGAGTCTAACCTACATCTGTCTTGGAGAGAAGAGCCATGGCATCTCCCTGACTCTGCTTTCTTTCTCCCAGCATTCTGTTCTGTCTACTCCACCTATCTAAGCTGCTGTCCTATCAAAAGGCCTAGGCAGTTTCTTTATTTAACCGATGAAAGTAACACATAGACAGAAAACCCTTCTACTCCATTTCCCCTTTTTCTGTTTAAACAAAAAAGAAAGGCTTTAACATAGTAAAATTACATATAGCAAAACAGTTATAAAGCAAGAATTACAGTTACAATATTTCTATTTTATCTTTAATCATAACAAAGGAAAACTATAACTAACCATTCTTCAACTCCATCAATGACTCCAGAAGGATATAATATTACCTAAGTAAACAAGAAGCAAGCAACTTCCAAAACTCTAGAAATGACAGAGACATCTCGCTACCTGTACAGTCATCTAAAGTTCTTTTGTACTGTTGGGACATCCATCTTCAGAATGGCGCCCACATGGATAACTGCATCCACAGAAAGCCTGAGAAAGCTTGGGAAAGAATAGAGTAAAGCATGTTTTCTTGGTAGCAGAAATTTCTTGGGTCTGCTCTGCTTGCTAGAGGCAAGCAAGCACTCTCATCTAAGAGAGACTTCCTGACTCAGCTTTAGCTGCAAAACCTTGCAGCTCTTTTAAGAGGTCCTGCCAAGAAACACTTAAATAGTGTTGATGAAAAGCTGACCACATGCTTTTCGGTTTTCAACCATAGCAGGAAAAAAGCTGCGCCATTTTAAAATGCCAGCTTTCTGGGCCGTCCTGCCAGGGCAAACTCTTGACTCTTTCAGGCAAGCAGTCCGACTGAGTGTGGTCTGTGAGCAGAATGCTGCAGCTTGTTTGCTGGCAGGGACCTTGAAACACTGTAGAGTTGTGGCAATAAACAGGGCTCTGGCCTGTACCTCAGCAACAAGGCTGGAATAGCAGAAAGCTAAGGAATGGGCTGGATCCAGCCGGCAAAGCCATGGCTTTAATCCTACCCATATTGCTTAGTAAATTAAAGACTCATGTGGTCAGAAAAAGAGAGAGATATACAGTAAAGATAGATTCAGAGATGAAGAAAGCGTCTAAATGGCTTACTATGTGTTAAAAATATATACAGGCTAAAGGTTAAAGTTCTTAAAAAAAAAAAGAGTAGTTGGGTGTGGTGGTACACACCTTTAATCCCAATGCCTGAGAGGCAGAGGCATACAAATCTCAGTGAGTTCAAGGTGTGGTAGTACACACGCCTTTAATTCCAAAGCTTGGGAGGCAGAGGCAGACAGACATCTGTAAATTCAAGGTGTGGTGGCAGACACCTTTAATCCCAGCACTGGGGTGGCAGAGACAGAGGGACCTCTGTGAGTTCAAGGACAGCCTGATCTACAGAGTGAATTCCAGGACAAAGATACACAGAGAACCTGTCTCAAAAAGCCAAAAGTTGAAAGTAAAAATAAAAGAAATAGAGGTTAAAGTAAAGCCACATAAAGATGGAAAATACACAGAGAATCTTGATACTGTATGCTATTATGCTCTCTTTGAATTGTTTGACTGCTGAGGAAGGAGCAACAGCTGCTAAAAGATATTTGCTTATAAATGCTGCTCAATTAATCTAAGATAGGTATTTTGAAAATACCTTTCCTTCAAAATTGAAGTCAAAAAGTATGTTACTTTGGAGAAGAGATTTTGCTTTTGTTTCCACAGGAAATGAGAGGCTGTGGGTTCATTCTGAGTTAAGAAAAATCAGGTTTGACCAAGGAAGACCACCTGAGAAATCTCTGGTAGGATCAGATGGCCCGATATCAGAGTTCTACCTCCAAAACAGATTCAAGACTGCTGCCTGAGGTGATCAAGACTCACTGGATACTCCGGTCAGGACTTGATAATTCTGAATTTTCTTTAGGTCCCCATAAGATTATCAGTGCCCCCAACCAGCTGGAAGTAGCTTGGAATAATACTAAATATAAGTCTCCATGTATTTATTTGGGAGTTGAGAAGTGAGCCCCCAAAGAGCAAAGAGAAAACAAAAACAACTACATTGTCCCATTCCACACATTCCCATTAGGGATTCTGAATGAACAGGACCAAGGGAAGTTAAACTAAGACAAAACGCTTTTCTAATTTGTGTACCTACCTTGTTTCAGCCAAATTCCTAGAGCCATTATTTAACAGGATACCAATCTCAATGGCAAGAAAATGGCACACTGGATTTCTAAATTCTCACAGACTGTGACAATTTCTACCATGGAACAAGCAGATGGTCTGAAATAATTTATCTCTAAATCTTCTTTGCTTCCCCCTCTCCTCTCTCCTCTGATCACTGGGTTCAGTCTTACAGAGATTCAAATGCCTTTGGGGTATGGGTAATATTGAAATAGTTTCACATGCTGTTTTACTCTACTAAAAAGTTGGCTGTGGGAATGGGATTTGGCCCACACACTTTAGACCAAGCATGTTTGTCTCGAAGGCCTGTCTGTCCTGGGTCAGGCTGCCCTCTGACCCTGTGACAGGGAAAAGAACCATAGCAAAAAAAAAAAAAAAAAAAAAAACCCTATATTCAGCAGAGGTTACTGTTGTTTATCCCATGGCATTTAAATGTTTTACTCAAGAGAACTTTATTTATAAAATTAATATGGTTAAATGTAACCACATGTTTAGCTCTCTGAATACCACTCCCCTTCTCTTGGTTTTGTTTAAAATGTTCTGCAAAGTAATGGATATCTTTGAAGCTTCGGCAGAAATATAAGCTTTCTTTGTCCTGGGATCTGTAAGATCATTGGGAGTATGGTTTTAAAAGTCTGTAAAATCCCAGCAGAGCAAAAGGTATCTTAAATCTTGTAACAAAAAGGGCTGGAAATTAAAAATCTATGTATAGGTATTCTTAATTTGCTATACCATACTACAGATGTTACTTAGACTCAACTTTTATTAAGGAAAAATGATTTTTAAATTAGACTAAGGAGGCAATACCAGGCCTCCAAGATGATTTGTTTTTATTTTATTTTTCTTAGGTAAAGGAGGCAACACCAGGTTCTAAGATATTTTGCATAAGGATGAATCTTTTGGTTTTTTTTTTTTTTTTTTNTTTTTTTTGAGACAGGGTTTCTCTATGTAACCCTGGCTGTCCTGGAACTTGTTCTGTAGACCAGGCTAGCCTTGAACTCAGAGATTCCTCTGCCTCCAAAGTTCCAATATTAAAGGTGTGCACCACCATCACCCAACTAAGGATGAACTTTGTATGATGATTTTTGTCCTAAGAGTGGAAAACAACACATGAGGACCAAACCATGAACTAGAGTTACAGAAAATAGGATTTAGGAACAACATATGTTTGATGATTAAGGTTTATAATTTCCTAAGAGTATAATGGTCTATTCAGTTTAACAGAAACTGATTTAAAAACATACATCTAATCACTTATATCTTTGCTAATTTTGTTAGGCTTTAGCTATTTAGAAAAACCATGTCATAAAAAACTGCAATATTTTGTTAATATACATTATAAAAGGATCAGGAAAACAAGGTTCTTAGTCTCTCTTTGAAATGTATTTATTGTTTAAAGTTTATTTTCATACTAAAGGATCTTCATTTTAAAATGTTATAAATTTTAAAGCTAAAACTTGATAAAGAAAAGATTATGAAATCCTAATCTTATAAAATATACATATTGTAAACTGTCAAAGATAATTAAAACATACAAATTAATGATCAATCACCTTATAAATGATCAAATTCTTTTTTTTAATTTTTATTATGTATATAGTATTCTGCCTGCATATATGCCTACTCCCCAGAAGAGGGTGCCAGATCTCATTACAGATGGTTGTGAGCCACCATATGGTTGCTGAGAATTGAACTCAGGACCTCTGGAAGAGCAGACAGTGCTCTTAACCACTGAGCCATCTCTCCAGCCCAATGATCGAATTCTTTAATGTGCTCAAAACCATGTTTGTAGTCATGCTAAACACAAATGTAATTTGTTTACAATCACAAGCATGGTGGGAGAAACCAATTTTTATCTCCCATTATATAATCTTATATATATATATATATATATATAGTCAAAGTTAAGCCTGAAACAAGTAACTGAAAACAAGTTTAAAATAAATTTAAAATTTTTTAAATGGTCCTCAAACCTCCCAGAGATCTGCTAAATATGGCATTTAAGGTATTTAATGAAACGGGGGAGCAAGAAAGACCCCAAAAGCTTCCAATGATAGATGGAAATAACTGCTTGTGGAAGCAGCCCTGAGGCCACTTCTAAAAAAACTGGGCACCAGCAGACTTCACCCAAAACCTGGTTCAGATGTGGCAACACCAGTCACTGGATGAAGAATGGCACCTCACTTCACCTTCCGCCAGAACCCTCCCCAATCTGTGGACATGCAGGACACTGTCTCTCTTTGTCTCATCAAAGTAGGTTAGTCCTCCAAGCTCCTCCTCCACTGGAAGATCTCTCAGGTTTTCTGGGCCTGGTGGCTGAAAACTGGTAATTCCCTGGGACCTTAGCCCCCAACAAAATCATCAAAATTACCATGGAGGAGCCTAGGGTAACTGGTTAGATAGTGGGCTGTGGGTATATCTTGTTTATATTCTAACAAATATAAAGCTTGCCTGAAGATCAAAAGATAGAGCTAGCCACTAGTTAACCATAAAGGTCAGACAGAAAGTGATATGGCTGGGCAGAGAGAGGAATATAAGGTGGGAGGAGACAGTAGTTTGGCCCTTTTTCAGCTGGGGAGTTAGCAAGGTAAGAGTTAGCTGTGGCTTGCTCCTTCCTCTCTCTAATCCTTCAGCATTTACCTTGATATCTGGCTCCAGGTTTTTATTATTAAGACCAATTAGAACTCATGCAACAGTGGACAAGACTCATTTTAATTGCTATGGAGGCCGTTTGGTCTATACTTCCCATTTCCTCCAGTAAGTTACCCCCCTCATATCTCTGTGATGGGTATTGATGGCTGGCTCCACCAGTCTGCAGCTACAGGTCTGACCCTATGAAGTTTGATAGACATGAGGTAGTTTTGATTGTCACTATGACTAGGCTAATTATAGAATTTAAATCCTGGGATACAGAAGTGATGGGTGAGGTCAACCTTACAGAAAAGAAAAAAAATGGTCTTACCCAAAACTCTCATAGTGCTTGAATTTGTAAAGCTACTCTGAACTACGATTATTCTATTATAACATTTCCAAAGTCGAGGGAGCCATCTCTGGATCTTAGGTAAACATAATCTCCCATAGTTTTGATAGTTATTTACAATTCATATACTAGTCACTGCTTAATGTCTCCAGGGAACATATAAATTGACCTAAATGGTATGTTCCAGTAAAAAGAGCTTCTATAGTTTGTGAAATTGTGTCACTGTGTGTCCAAATAAATTCTGCTGTCAACATTCTGAGAGTGTCAAGGTCTGCTGGTAAACAAGAAAGATTGCTCAAGATAAAGAATATGTATTTTATGTAAACATGTAATTTTATGTAAAAATATGTAAAACTACAGAAAAGAATGGGGATAGCATACTCACATTAGTGAGGTCTTCAAAAGCTGATCTCTTTTTTTCTGTGTCTGGAGATGAAGGTGAAAATGTTGTATGGTCATCCTCCCCACTCTGTAAAAATAAGAGGCAAACGAGCACGGCCAAGTGTATATAATCCATTTGGAACTTTAGGTCATATTCAGGGCTTGAATAAACTCCACAATATGTATACTAAATCTTATGATGTACAATGAAAGTTTATTTTGGGTACCTGAAGATGTTTACAGCCACTGAAGAATATAGTCTTTGATGATAGGGACAAACGACGAAGAGACTAGATGAGCCCCAGCAAAAATTTCAAAATGGGTAAAACAGCTTGGTGAAGCTAATTTATTCTCTTTCTCTTCCCGAAGTTATGGTTATACAATTCAAGTTTAACTATCAACACTACTAAGTGATTCTTTCAGAAGGGCTACCTCCAAGTAAGTTAGTTAAATAAACCAAGTAAGTGCCTCTTATACTAAATGCACTTGTTTAATATTTATTCAATAAGGACAATAGTGTACAATCAGCTCTCTACTAAATATTGACCTTGGAAGAGTCATTCAATCTGTGAGACTCAATTTTCTTATCAATGAAATTAGAATGATAACCCAAATTACAGAGACTTTATGGATTACAAAAGAGAACATACTTTTGAAAGTGTTTTGCTGTAACTGTGCTAATGATGAAACCCAGAGCCCTGTATATCATAAGTAAATTTTCTACAATAAAATACATTTTTCAGTCTGTATAAATTGTAAATAGAAAGAAATATCACTTTAAAACCATGTAGTTCTAGTCAGGTGATGGTGGTGCACGCCTTTAATCCCAGTACTCAGGAGGCAGAGGCAGACGAATCTCTGGGAGTTCGAGGCCAGCCTGGGCTACAAGAGCTAGTTCTAGGACAGGCTCCAAAGCTACAGAGAAACCCTGTCTCGGAAAATACACACACAGACACAACTATGTAATCCTGAAAGCTTGTAAACATACTAAGAGAACTTTTATTTTAGGAAAACAGTTTGTTAATCCTGTTTACCTCTCTTATCTGATCTGTGAGACTTATGGGGGGGGGGGAGAAGAGATGTGACTACGGATAGGAGGGAGCTGCATGCTTTAAGCAACAAGGGTTTTCTTTCTAGATACTTATGTCTGTACATGCCTTACCCCACTCCAAAGTGATTAAGACTACAAGTGAAGGGACACCAGCCCCACTTGAACGTGTGACTCTGCAGGCCTTGCCCTACTCCCCATTCCCTCTACCTTGCTATATTTATTCGATTATTTTCCTAAAGCTAGCCACCGAGGTCTATTCCCTTATTTGACCACTTCCTCCTCCTGAGGCCTACCAAAGTACAGCAATCAAAAGCCCCCTTTGGCTCACCTAATTAACACACCCAATTAAATACCTCATCCTAACACTGGCTTTCCCCCTTTACCTTTATAAACCACCTTTTGCCTATGTGCCATGTCTGTCTCCCCTCTGTCCATAGCCAGTCCTTTGTTCTCTGAGACAAATACTCCTTCTCCATTTCCCGTGTGCCCTTCCCCTTCTCCCTCATCCCTATCTCCTTTACCACAGTGTCCTGGCCCTTGTAACACAGACTTCCCCTTCTTCTCCTCTTAAAATTCCACCTGCAAGGCCATTTGCTGCTCTTTTCTGCCTGAGTCAGAAAGCAGCCACTTTAACTTCTCTTCCCTGCTTAATAAGGGATCTCTCTGTGAAAACAGGTGTTTATTTGGGTGTGGTTTGTGCCTAATCCAGGGTCCAGGAGGAAGCCCCTGTTGTGTGGGTGTCCCCTTAAATATGGAGTTAGAAGTTGAGAGAAATTACTCTTATAGCAATTTTTTCTATCCTTTAACAGTTTCTATTTGGTGAATATCTATCAAATGTCAGATTTCTCTCTTAAAATTCTAAGAACAAACTCCGTCTTACCCATAGAAGAAATTTCTTACAATTATTAAACAGAACACTGGGATAGGACCACTTGCTTTGTGCTAGCTACATCATTAACAGTATATGATGCTATAAGTGCTCAAAACCTTGGAGAATTGTATTCATGACACAACACACTATTCCAGAAAAAGACTGCAAGTCTAGGGGAGCTAAGAATTACTTCAGTTAAAAAGTAAACCATTCATCTTTATCTTATTTGTGATAAATAATCCTAGTACAAATAATTAGCAAATAATAAAACAGTACTTTTCTTTCAAGCTTTTTTTAAAAAATTGTCAGTTTATCTTCTAGTTCTTACTTAGTATTACTGTTAGAAATAATCTCCTCCATATAAAATTAACAATGAAAACTGAACTCAATAAAACTCATCCTTACAAACTGTGGCCAAAGAAAGTTGGGGTTGGAAAAAATAATAGCCATAAAAGAAAATATACAATGTCATAACTACAATCAGAACATTTGATACAAATGAAAGCTCAATCAAGGTATCAAATCTTTCTTGATAAGTTAACATGAGAAAAATCCATGATTCCCTCCATGAAAATCATTTTACTCAAAGTAAAAATTAATAGAAACGATGCCCATCTATGCGCTGCCATACAGTTCCCGAGCTGGGCAAGGGGCTGAAGATTGAAACACACAAACAGACACAGACAGAGACACGGACCATCCTTGAAACAGGAATGCCCCAAGAATGCCCCCTTTATTGTGTTCCAGGGCAGCTTATATAGGGATCCTTAACTGATAGCCACGCCCCAGCCAAAGCCACCAGCAATCACTCTCCTGCCCTCAGGAACTTCTGAGGGCCTCATGCTCAGAGCAGCTGTAGGCACTCAGATCAGGGGAAAACAAGTTGTTTCAGGATCTGGGGGTTCACTGCTCCCAACACTGCACATATAGAACACCAGAGTCTGCAGTGCTAGAGGTTGAACACAGAAAAACGCAGGCACAGTCAAAGAAAGCATAAGGCCTAATGCTGTCTGCTTCAAGAAACTCTCTCAATGAAAATTTACGACTGTTACTATAACTCTTGTTAAAATATATGGTGATGAATATAGCACACAATAGGGTCAGAATGTCAATGTTAAATCAGGAAAATTTAAGTGTACCAGTACATTCTTAAAATTTAATACTGGTTGAGTATTCTATAGCTAACATGTTTGGGACTAGCTGTTTCTTGGTTTTCAGTTTTTTCACATTTGAAATATTGACATATACGTAATTAAATATCTTCAGGATGGGATCCAGGAATATTTCTTTTTAATTTTTTTGAAACATTTATTACTATTTTAATTATGTATATGCATTGCATATGCTTTGGTATGGGCACATGACTACATGTGCCCATGGAGACCAGAGGCATGGGATTCCACGAAGCAAGTTGCCCAGGCGAGGATGAGCAAGAGGCAGGAGGAGATGTGACCATGAGACATGCACAAGGAGGCTGAGGCTCAAATGTGTGCCCTGGGAGGACAAACCCCCGTGGTCTCACCCACACAAGTGACAAAGTCACGGTCATCTCCATTCACACAGATATACGTCCCACCCTGTCCCACCCGGACCCACCTGGGTGCTGTAAATTGAACATGGATCATCTGGAAAAGCAACACACCCTCTAAAAACCCAAGCAATCTTTCCAGCATCAAAATTTATTTTAATTATGTGCATGTGTGTGCCGCTGCATGTGGGTATGTGCACGTAAATGTGGGTACCCACAGAAGCCAGAAGAGGGCTTCGGATACCCTGGAGCTGGAGCTTCAAGCTGTTGGAAGCCACCAGATATGGGTTCTGGACTGAACTTCAGTCCTCTCGAAGAGCAGCAAAAGCTCTCAACCACAGAGTTACTTCTCCAGTCTTTCTTTTTAAAGAATTTCACTAGCATATATTCACTGTTCAAAGCAATTAGTTTCATATTGATATTTTGTTCAAGTATATCATATACTTGGATATATTTACTCCTTCATTACTCTCCCCTCCCCCTATTGCCCAAATTTCAGATTTGTATTATATATACACATTATAAAAGTGTAGCTTGAAGCCAAGCAGTGGTGGTGTACACCTTTAATCCCAGCACTCGGGAGGCAGAGGCAGAAGCCAGAAGAGGGCTTCAGATACCCTGGAGCTGGAGCTACAAGTTGTTGTAAGCTACCAGATATGGGTGACTTAACAGATATTGAGTTCGAGGCCAGACTGGGCTACAGAGTGAGTACCAGAACAGGCTCAGAGCTACACAGAGAAACCCTGTCTTGAAAAACAAAACAAAACAAAACATACCTTGAAGGTAATTTATATATATTTTTAGTGGATCTGAATTTTTGTATGTATGTTGTTTGCATGCATGCATGCATATTCAGGTTTGCATATGTGTGAGTATACATATGTGTGCAAGTGTGTACATGTGCAAATGTGTGCCTTGTATGTGGAAGTCTAAGGCTGATATCAGAGATCTCTTTCTCTTGCTTTCACGTTATTCACTGAGGCAGTGTTACTCAGCTGAATCTAGAGTTTGCCTATACAGCCGGTGTGACTAGCCAGCCTGCTCCATGGATCCTGTTTTTGCCTTCTGGGCACTAGAATTACTGGCAAGCTGTCATACCCACTCAGCATTTACATGAATGTTAGGTCTTCAAACAGGTCCTTGTGCTTGTAACTCCTTCCATCACTGCACAATCTCGCTGCCATTAGTATGCCTGCAGTCTGACTGTAAACTCCATTGATTGAGACTAAATATGGGACTTTCTGCTTGCAGAATTAGGTCAACACTCAAAGAGTTTAAAGACTTTGAAAATTTTTAATATTGGATTTTCAAATTAGGGATGCTCAATCTGAATATTTAAAAAGTATGATAATATTCTTACTGACAAAATGTACTACCAAGAACTTACAGCCTCCTGGAGCTTTCTAAAAGAATATAAAAGTATAGACATGATCATTAATGAGAACTCACTATTGTTTGGCTTGGAAAGATGTAGAAAATGGCCTTGACTTCATCCATACATATTGAAGTATGAGTAGAATCTATACCTTTTGCTCAAGTTACTTAGGGTTGATGGCTGGGACAGAACCTAAGGCCTTGCACACGTTAGGCAAGGGCTCAACCCTGAACCAAATTTTAATTCCTAGCCCCATGTTCCAACTTCTGGTATTCTTCAGCTACAAAGATTGATAGAAATACCCACTTTCTCAGAATAATACAAGCACCATAAATATTCAGAGGTCAGGATAAGTACCAAAGCAATGCCTAAAGAGACTACATGAGACACAATTGGAAGAGATAATTTGCTTTAACCTCTTCAGGTTGGTCTTCCTTGCTGGGCATGATCATGCTAGCCTGGGCTTTCTTGGTCTCCAGTCTGGAGCTTTTGGGTAGTGGTGGTCCTGGCATCTTAGTGCAGATTCAGCAGTGTTTCATCCACGGCAGAGCTGCAATCAGAAGAAAAAATTCTTTATAATATCACTCACCAGAGTACCACAAAATTTTGTAGATACTCGTAAGAAAACTTTGTTTGTTCTATAACCATCTCCAGGAAAATGTTTACCTTACGATTGAGTAGATCTGGGTAGAAAGCTTGGTTCTACCGCAATTAACCCTGAGGAAATGACTTAACCTGGGTTTCAGCTGCCTTGCTTATAAAAGATGCAATTATACTTATTTCTAGCTACAGGATCTTTTAACTGAGACATGCCACCCTCTCTAAGTGCCACAGCTGTGGCTTAGTCCCTAATTTAGATTCAGAAATACTATACACAAATTTCCATAAGAGTTGCACACTGAAACAATCAAATACATGACAGCTCATACAGCATAGTTACTACCTGGTGGACTTGATGATATTTTTAAAGTCCTGGCCACAGAAATTATGACACTACTCAAAACTACAGGAGAATGACTACATATAGCCATGTATGCATGACAGGCAGGACTGTAGCCAAAGCTGGCCTTTAATTAGAAGAGACAATACTCTAACTCTGTATCTAGGTATCTTGTCTAGAACCTAGGTGAGAAAATAAATAGAAAAGATAAGAGCAAAAGGAAATGGATTGTTGGAAATAATTTGTGATAAGAATTTAACAGTCTCTTAGGAGAGTTCTAGCTTTGCCAATATCAGTATGGGATTTTAGTTTATAGTCTAGAAGGTTCTTTTAGTTTGTGAATCCTCAGTAGTTATGATACACATAAGCTGGGCAATGGTGGCACACATCTTTAATCTCAGTACTAGGGAGGCAGAGGCAGGCAAATCTCTGAGTTCAAGGCCAGCCTGGTCTACAGAGTGAGTTCCAGAATAGCCAGGGCTACACAGAGAAACCCTGTATCAATTTTAAAAAATAGATACACATATGAACCTTACAAGTGGCTACATTATTATTAAAATTGTTACTTTGCTACACAAGAGATCCTTCCGACTCTGACAGAGCTGCCCTAGCAAACACACTCACATTCAATTTCCATTTTACAGTACCAAATGAATTAAGTGAATTACTACCCCCAAGGAAAATATTAAGCAACACAGATTACCAAGCACTTTCTAAAGTACTATAAAGTCTTTCTGATCATCTTTAAAAAACATTTCAAAAATTGAAAGGTTGCAGTATTAAAGGGGGAGAACAGACACAGGTTTTAGAGTCTGAGTAATCAGGCTTCTAAATCAGCTAATTTACCATCCGTGGGTCTCAGGGACCTCGTTTGCAAAACATCTATAATGCTACTTACATAAAGGGGAGTCATGCAGCTCAAATAGAAATCCATACGTATAAAGCATGGATGGTAGGTGCTCGATCGATGTTAAATCCTACTCTCTTCTCAAATCTAAATTTTTTTATCTCAACCCCGCCAAAATACTCAGCCAAGCAGCAATAAAGTTATGTTGGATGCACCTATTATTTAGTATGCTGTATGAAATCACTTATACCACTATCATCATTCTTGTTTCAAATACATTATTTATCACATAGAAGAGACCTATGATATGAAACCTTTACCCTTCAAAAGGAAAAAAAAGACACAAGGAGTCAAGAGACTAAAAAATTCTCAGTTGATGAGTACACACTAAACCCCGGGGAAAAGAAAACTATTCATTATCTGAATACAAAGCATCTGCTTTGAGGGCTACATACATGCACTTAAGTAAACTAATTCCCCAGCCACAAGAGACAGAGAAGGAGGGACCAACACTCTTTCAAACATTCTTTTATAAATGGATGCTTTGAGGCTAGGGAGATACTTCAGTGGTAAAGGGCTTGCTCTACAAGTATCAAGACCTGAGTTTGGATCCACATTGCTCATGAAAAAGCCTGGCATAATGGCACGTGCCCATAACCCCATAACTGGAAGAGAAGGGTGGAGACAGATAGAGCCTAGGCACTCCTTGGCCATTCAGTCTAAACAGTCTGTGAGTTCCACGTTCAGTATCTTGTTGCAAAAAATAAAGCGGAGATCACTTAAGGAAGGCACTTTCACTTTGATCTCTGTTCTTACTCGTGTGTGTGTGTGTGTGTGTGTGTGTGTGTGTGTGTGTGTGTACAGAAAATAAAATAAAAAACCATGAAAGGGTACTCTTGATTTCTACCACCTACAAAACCTCAAATCTTCTTTACAGGAAAATAAAATCGAATACTTTCCCCTTTCCAAATTTTCCATCTCCTCAATTTTATGCTGCTAATTGTTGGATTCTATACTGTACATTCTAACCTACACAGGGGAGCAGAATTAATCTGATCTAAACAGATTACAGGAATGAGTATCAGCATTTCACATAAAAGGTGGCTGGATACAGCAAAACACTGAAAAGGGCACAGCATAGTACAAGTGAAAGCAGCACTGGGGTAGGAAAATGCTGAATGTAGCTCTGACCCTGTCAGTATCTGTTTGGATGACACTGGGCAATCTGAACTTTGATTTTCCAACTCATAAAATAAGGTAACATGACCACGGCTATCTCCTTATTCAAAGTGTCATCGATGGCATGCAGCATTAATAAAACCTGGGAGAGTTACAAAATCCCAGTATGCAACTAAGCATCTCCAGGTGTGGTGCATGCATTTTAAAGTTTAAGAGCTACTCTACTCTGCAGTTCCTGGGCCTCTCACCTTCAAAGACTCTAAGTGAATCTCAGCAGAAGATATCCATAGGAAAACCAGCATTGAAGAGGGCTGAGGAAGAGGCAGTACCGGGTAAGTTCTGCCCTGTAATCTGTAATTCCAAACACATTTTCAAGAATCATTCTGTCTTAGGAATCCAGTAGATCTCACAGCACTTGTGCATGAAATCAACCTCACTTGGGAAAGGCCCCATGTGAAAGTACTCTGGCTGCGGCCATGTGTAATGGATCATCCGAATTGGAACCCAGTACCATTAGCTTTTCTACCTACTCCCCCATTAAACATTCCTTGCCCAATTTTGTGCAGGGTTCACTCCAAAGAGTTTTAACTGACAGGAGACCAATATTTCCTTACAGGGATACTGTACATTCCAACAAGAGAAGACAGGTAACAAGTAGAGTAGCAGGTAACAGTGTGAGATACTTGAGTTGACAGTGTAAACCAAAGGTATCTATCTCACACAAAGATTAAGACAGAGCAAGAAGGACCACGAAAAAATAATAAAGAGCCAGGCAGTGGTGGTGCAAACCTTTGATCCCAGCACTCAGGAGGCAGAGGAGGCAGAGGCAGGCAGATCTCTGAGTTTGAGACCAACCTTGTCTACAAGAGCTAGTTCCAGGACAGGCTTCAAAGCTACAGAAAAACCCTGTCTCAAAAAAAAAGATAAAAAATAAAAAAAGAAGACTAGAAAGAATAAAGATAAGTGTCCTTACCTACCCAGCCTGTCTCAACCAGTCCTGAGCTTTCCCTTAATAGGGCCTACCTAGAGTTTGCGTCAGGAGGAAAGAAAAGGCTGATTGGTTGACAGGGTGCCAATCAGCATACTCAGCTACTATGATTCCCTCGAAACAAGAACTCCTGGGCTAATGGACCTGTCATTGGGTTGTGGTTTTGTGTTAGATCAAGCTTGGGGAGTAGTAATGTGTCTCTGCAAAGACATATTTCAGTCCTCCTGGATGATGGGGAAAGAACTACTGAATAGTGTAGTGTCGTGGCAATTCAAACACTTAACAAGCCTTACAGAGTTCAGTATTAAAGTCCTGAGGCTTTACAAATGACTCTGTAGGAGAAACAAGACATAAAGTGCGTCTCCTATTTTATGAATGAGCACCTGAAGTGCAGAAAGCTAATAGAAATTAAAATTATTCAGTCCTAGTGCTATACCAGCTAGAAAAATTTTAATTGCTTTAAATACTGGACAAAGAGATAGGTCCTTTTATTATTCTCATTTTACAGATGACAAAATGCAGCTTGCTAAGTGCCCAGTATCACAAAGCTACACTGAGGCATGGCCACTCTATAATACAGATGTTCTCATTTATTTCATTTATATATTAATGTAGTTGTTCAACAAATTACTTAAAGAGCAGGGACTTAGTTCCCCTAACTGGAAAGTATGGAGGAGAAATTGACAGAAAGTTTATGGAATTTATCATCTGCCTAATCCTCTGAAGAGACAAAGAGAAAACAGGGATGCTAGGGTCAAATCTTGACTTCACCTGCATACAGGAAGTACACTACCACAGAACCACATCCCTACCCTCATTAGTATTCCTGACAGTCTCTCTCAGTGTCCACATTAGAGATATCAATATGATCCCAGGCCCTCTCCTTTTCATAATCTCCCATCCATATGACAGACCGCAAGCGTCATCACTGTGCATAACCGTGTCCCACAAGGATTAAAAATTCATATGAGTCACTGTTCTTCAGTCACCGGAAGAAAAGGCTCACCAATCAAAAGCAACATAAAAATCACAAAAGAAGTAATTCAGGTTTACCTATTGCCTTCTAGCTCATCATAAGACAAAACAAAACAAACAGTAACTTAGTAAAAGGTGTTTTTAAAAATATCATTTTGGTTTTGATATAAAACTTCACTATGAAGCCTGAGCTGGCTTCAAATTCAAGATAGTTATACCTCATTTTCCAACGAAAATGAAATGAACCACCATGATTGACTCTTTCTGAAACTTAAAAATTAATTTTTCTCTTAGCCTCATGCCTCAAGTTCATTTAACCTTCCCTTAGGGGAGTAAGCAAAAAGAACATGGAGGAAGAGGCGATATCCCTTAACTCCCTTGTCTTCCAATAGACCACTCCCAGGCACACAATAGGAGCTGTCCTTTCTTTCCCTCCCTACACCCTACAATAAAGCCCAGTAGAAAAAGCTATTATCTATTTCACATTAAAATGTATTCTGAATGGATCCACGACTTAAATGTGAAAATGAAGCCAGGGGAGTATAGATAAAAATGAAAGAATATTTTTATAACTTTAGAGAAAAATTCTAAAATTAACAGCAAAGAATCCCCTTGAGAGCTGCAAAGGAGAAATAGCACCCTCCAAGTGGGAGTCAAAATTTGTGAATGACCATGGATTTCTCATCAGCAACCACGAGGCCAGAAGGAGTAACACAGCATTTTCCAATAACTGAAGGTAGAGGTCTGCCAGTTTAGAAATATATAGGCAGAGACGATCTACTTTAGGAGTAAGGGAGGAAATCAAGTGTTTCTCAGAGTATGGGAAACCAATAATCTACAAACAGAGTGTTCATAGAATAGCAAAACAAATAAACAATTTTTAAAACAAGAAAGGTAATAGTGGGAGTACTGGAACACCAAGAAAAACAATGACAAGAGTGAGCACTAATGCAGGGCTAGGGAGCTAGCTTGGCGGTTAAGGGCGCTTACTACTTTTGCAGAGGACCTGGGTTCAGTTCCTAGCACACAGGCACATGGCAGTTCACAGCTGCTTGCAACTCCAGTTCCAGGGCGCCTGACAATGAAAAGGAAAACAAAAACAAATTAACAAAAATATAAAGCAAAAAGCTGAACTTCAATAGTTGAAACATTTGACAAGCTGTAGCAAGACAGACAAGGAAGAAAGGGGAATTAGTATTTAAAAAGACACAGAGGCAAGCTAGAGAGATGGCGCAGAAGTTAGAAGCACCTGTTGCTTTCACAGAGAACTCACACTCAGTTTCCAGCCCCTACTCACAACGCCTGTAATTCCAGTTACAAGGGATTCATCCCTCTTTTGGACTCCAGGGGTATTCACATGGCATACATGCAATGCACACGTGCACACGTGTGTACTCTCACACTTAATAAAAATAAGAGACAGGCATAAATTATAGAGGTATTCTATACAACAGTGACTAGAATCAATAATGTGGTAGATATTGCTAACTTCCAAATTTAACAAAGTAGATCTCAGTGGCCCAGGATGTGGTGGCATACACTTATAATGAATAGTTAGTTCAAAGCCAGCCTGGGCTACATATACAGCCCCCTGTCTCAAAAAATAAACAAGGGGTTAGGGGAAAGAGATAGAGACAAAATAAATAAAAAAACATCAAGAATAAAAAGAATACCTAAATTGCAGCGATGTTATCACAGATATTACATATAACTAAAATCATCAAATAATGCATATTAAATATTTGAAGGTTCTACATTTTAATTATGTTTTAATAAAACTATTTAAAATGGGATACCAAACAGAGCATATCACCACAGTCTCTACTGACATCAAAAGTATCAGTGAATACTTGCAAACAATCTGTCAACATAAATAAAACATAGCAATTCCTTGGAAATCACAAATATCCATAGTATACCCAATATGAAACAATTTGAATGAATATTTAAAAACAATTTTCCTTTTGAAAATTTCAATACATTTATACAAAGTTTACTGATCAGATCAACCTGTCACTACCTCCTTCCAACTCTCCCCAGTGTCTCTTTCTATCTCTTATCCCTCCAGTTCCAAATCCTGTTTTTAAATTTTATTATTAATAACTCCATGAGTCCAGTTACTGCTGCCTATGTTAACATTAGTTCTATGCCTATCTAAAAGAAAAAAAAAAAAACACCCTCAGGAAGTAACATGGCAATTCAGCAATACAAAAACCACCCAAAGACAAGCACAAAATAGGAAAACTTCAGGCCAACATCACTCATACAATAGAAGCAAATATTTAATGTATACACAGGGCTGTAAGCCCAAGTTAAAAATTAAAATTTTAATTTATAATTACTTTAAAAATTAATCTTCAGACTCGGGTACTTTAAATTGAGAGGTAAACTAAGCATTTAAAGAATATTTAATGTTAGTTCTATGCTTGCTTAGGTAATATATATATATATGTAATATATGTTGGTTCTATGCTTATCTCAAGAAAACAAAACCTCAGGAGGTAACACCCCAACTTGGTGATACTGAAACAATTCAAAGACAACACACAAAAGAAAATTACAGGCCAACATGTGATTGAAGAAAAATCCCTAAGATACTAGCAAATATATTTTAGCAATATATTTTAAAAATACCACTGGCCAGGCAGTGGTGGCACTCACATTTAATCCCAGCACTCTGGAGGCAGAGGTAGGCAGATTTCTGTGAGTTCAGGCCGGCCTGATCTGTAAAGTGAGTTCCAGGACAGCCAGGACTGTTACACAGAGAAACCCTGTCTCAAAAAATACAACAACAAAAATACCACTAACAAATGAACTTATTGCAAGGACATGAGACTTATTCCAAAAATTAAATATATATAAACTACTACATATACAGATAAGTTTAAAAGAAACCTACAGAAAGGATGATTAGCGCTAGCAAATAAGTTTAAGGTTTTGGGATACAATAACAACAAACACATCAATTAAATGTCTATACCCTTACAGGGAATTATCTGAAAATTAAATTAAGAAAAAAAATCTATTTACAATGGCATCATTAAGAATCAACTTAGCCAAAAAAAAAAAAAAAAAAAAAAAAAAGAATCAACTTAGCCAAAGAAGTGCATTCAAAGCTTACCATAAGGAATCACTGGGGGACTAAGGGTACGCTAAATCCTATTACAAAGCTAGATACGTTATACCTTCACTCAACCATCTGTATTTTTAAAAAATGAAAACTAAGAAAATTTACCAAATACAGCATTTACGGTTTTCTGAATGGGGAATACTATTAGGAAGGAATTACCAAATTCCCTGTCAAGGAGCAACTCCTCAAAATGAGGAAACATTTTTCTAAAAGCTGCTGTGTCTAGTAACCATATAGGCCTCTACCCAGGACCCTGATTTGTGGGCGCCAAGCACTGGCGGTCTGCAGCTGACAGGTCACCTCGCCACTGGAGTGCCAGTCAAGGCCTGGGGCAAGCTGGAGGCCATCTTCCGGGCCTATGTTCCATGGAGCCTGGCCAAAGTACTAAGGGGGGGGGGGGGGGAACACACGACACGCTTTACCCTTAAAGATCTCGCTTACAGCTAACAAAGATGACATTATATAGACTGAATATAAAGGTTTTAACACCAAGTAATAGCACATCTAAGTACTTTTAAAACCTTTTTCTCCTACCAGGTGTTCAAATTTGATGGTTTGACAGAAAAAACGTACCCATGAAATCGCTAGTTCTGTCAGCCCAAATCTCCTCCAGCATCTTAATCCCTCATACCAAAATATACTCATAAAAATGGGAGGCAAAGGGGATTTTAATAGACAATAAAACAAGTATTTGTACTAAGGCAAAGAACCATAAATCGCTAGAACGCTGGGAACGTTCCAATCTGTGGGGGTGAGGGGAACCCACGTCATCTACAAATTGAAAATGGCGGGAGGGAACCCTCAACCGGAATTAAAATAAAAATACGTTGGGGGTTACCTGGACGGGGAGAATCACAGCCTCGAAGACCTTCCGGTACCAATGGCGGCACCGGTGAAATGGCGGCACCGGTGAACCGGTGCCAACTGTCAGCAACTGCCAAAAGGCGCGAAGAACAACTGCCGACTACCCGCCATTTTGAGTTCCCGGGGCGCGGGGGTGGGGGGGATGCGGAGTCCGCGTTCCCCTCACAGGGCTTTAAACCAAGAGATGGGGTCAAAAGATTGCAGCAGGGAATTTTTAGAGTTTGGTCAAATTATTTCTGGCCTGAATCTCCAAAGTCTAGAGGAAATAAAAGACTTACGAATCTCCGAACGCACCAGGACACCCCTGGCAGCTTCAACACAATGGATGCGTCCAGAAACAAACCACGCCCCCCACACCCCGTCGAAACAAACCACGCCCCCCACACCCCGTCGACGTGCTAGCCCTCGAGTTTTAAAATGGAGGATAAGGTTCTGATGACGTAACTCCAGGAGAGATGTGGATTCGAATTCCAACACTACCAAAAGACAGACTATACTTCAGAATAAAATAATGCCTGTTTTAGCCAATTTACAATTAGGAAGAATAAATCATAGCATGATATTGACTAAGAGGGCGACTACAAGAGATGATTTTTCGGGGCAATTGCGTGACTAGATGAGACAGCTTGTCAAGACCGTTCGGGAGTAGGGTTTTTTTTTAAATGACATTTATTTTTTTTCAAGGCAAGGTCTTCCTAAATATCTCAGGATGGTCTGCAGCTAGCCCATAACCTTAGCCTAGCAGAAGACTTTTCTTTTTTCTTTCTTATAAGGAGTTTATTACTTTATTAATGGTCTAAACCTCAATTTATTTGAGATTATAATTACAACATTTTCCTTTGCCTTTCCTCCCTGCAAACCTTGTCATATACTCCTTGCCACTCTTTTTCAAATTTTACTGCCAAGCCAAACCTGCCTCTCCAAAATAGTTGTAAGTCTACAAGGGAATACAACAGTCCTTGGTTGTTTAATTGAGCCTCTGACTGTGGAGAATTTATGTTTGTCTTTAACAGTTTCCCTATAAAATTGAAACAATAAATGAGAATGTTTAGAGATATTGAAATGACCCATGCTGGATAGTTACTGACAACCATGCTAATTAAGTCAATTAAGAGTATAAGCGCCCTTTAATAATGACCAGACCAAGAGTAGGTTAATGCTCTGAGCACTTGAAAAGACAGAAACAAAACAAAAACTTTAAGAGCACAATTACATTAGTGTTCCAGGGGGCTGGAGCAACCTTGTGACATCTGTCTTTTTGCAGAGATTAGCAGTATTTTCCAGACACAGCATGACAATTATTTTTGATTTACGTTTTCTCTAATTATTTTTATTTTCTGCTTTAGCTCACACAAGCATTAATTACTTTGGTTAACACGGAAGGACCATAACCAGGGTCCTAGACAGTCTCAAAATCCTTGCCAAGGTGGATGTGGCTACTGGGGGATGGGAGACCTAGATGTGTCTAAGTAGACACAAAATAAAGTCAGAACACGGTGGTAATACCTTAGTCACTTCAATATTTAAATCTTTATTTTTCCTTCAACTCTTGATCATGGAAAAGGACAGATGTATATAATATATAACATAATAACATACATTATTTTTTACTAATTGTTATTGCATACATATAAGTATTTGTGTATACATATATATTTCTAGATAGAAACTTGTTAGATACCTATAGTTCTGCCTGAATGCATGTTTCAGGGCTGATGGTCTGGTACTTGATAACCAATCGGTGTGCTACTCCTCCCTGGGGAAGACCACTTCTCCTGCTGCCAGCTCCTCAGTTGCCTAGAGTTCTTTGTGTATGGTTGAGGCCTCCTGGGCTTTTCCTCATCCAGTTTGCCATGCTCATTGGTGGCATCCTTATTCAGCTCACATTTGGAGTTCATGTTGGTGAGACTCTATAGATGTAGCTTCTGCTATCACTAGGAGACATACTCTCACAGCAAACTTCCTGATCTTTCGGCTCTTGCAATCTTTCCAGACCCTCTTCCACAGTGTTTCCTGAACCTTAGGTGCATGAATGTTTTGTAGATGTTACAAGCCTATTTTTAAAAATTAGAAAGCCAGGAATGGAGCTCAAATATCTTGTTCTAAGTGGCTGCCAGATGACTCGCATATGCCCTAAAGTATGACATTCATTGTTGTGGGAAAAATTTTTCCCACTTGGGTAAATGAATAAACTTTATTTTATCACTTTTTGCAGATCCCATGACTCTGTGGCTTCTCAATTATGCTTCCTGACTAAATTTCAAAACTGGTGTTTATTTCTTGACCCTCAATTGTATGCCTATAATTGTGGTACATACAAGAAAGACAGCACAAATAATTTGATTTCCAGACTTTCAATATAGATGTATTATTTAAGTATATATTACCCACATGCATTCATTCATTAACACAGCATATTCTTTATTTTTAGTCTTTGAATAGATCTCCTCTCTTTCTGCACCCACCCCTTCATCAGTACAAGCCATTTTGAGAACTTGAGCAACTTCAGACAAAGAAGAAGCAGTAGTTGCATTGATTCTTTTCCTACCCTTTCATTATTGGTCTCATATTCAAATACTGTTACTGTCTGTTTCTAGTTAGACTCCAGGATGACAGATTCAGGGTATCATTGGACAGTGCTCTATTGTCTACAGTTCTCTTTGTCACTTGGGGAATTGATAAGACATTGCCCACACAAAGATACTGGTGGTTCCCTCCTTCTAGTCCAAAAGACATCAAGTTTTATTCTTAGGGATTTGTGTGTGTGTGTGTGTGTGTGTGTGTGTGTGTGTGTGTGTATCTGTATGTAGAGAGCATATAAATATTTTCTGCCTTTGTTTCTCATTCCACAAAGAAAAGCAGACATAGGAGATCAAATTTTGTGTTTAATCACCAAAAGTTCTCTGGAGTCACTTGTATATCTATATATTAAACTCTTGTTATATATGTAATTTAAATATTTCCTCCTATTATGTAGCTTGTATGTTTACCTATTACACATTAAACCTTTAAATACAAAGTGGCTTTTCTTTTCTGAGCTTTCTCTAAGAAAGTCCCTACTCACTCCAATATCGTGAAACAGTTATATATTCTTCTAACTTCATTTTTCAGACTTATATTTAGTTCTTTAATCATTTTGGAATATATTCTTCTAGTTGGTGAGAGATATTGTTCTTGTTTCATTCTTCTGCATAACATAGGCAATTTTACCAGCACCATTGGTTAAAACGGACATTTCTCAAAACAAGATACATAAATGGCCAACAAGCATATAAAAAATTGCACATCAGTATTTATCAAAGAAATACAAATCAAAATAGTTATCATAATAAATACAAAAATCTAAAGTGCTGGTGAAGAGCACACTGCTGATAAGGAATGTAAAACAATCCAGTCTCTATGGAAATTTATATGGGGGGTTCTTTCAAAAATAAAAAGAAAATGAACTACTCTATGATCCAGATATTCCACTACTGGGTATATATCCACAGGAAATGAATTCATCATGTTGAAGAGGAGTCTGTACTCCTCTCTTAGATGCAACATTAATCACAGTAGCCAAGATATGGAAAACAAAGTTCTATCAGGTAATGAATGAATAAAGAAATGAGAAGTACATGTATACCATGAGATACTTCTTAGTCATGAAAAGATGAAATCCTGTCATTTGGTATGGTATGGATAGGACTGTGGAATATTAATTTAAGGGAACTAATCCAAGCATAGAAATACAAGTACCTTTTAATCCCATCGATGTGGGATCCAAAAAATTGTTCTCATAGAAATTCAGGGTAGAGACCATAGAGGAGGTAAGGATAAAGAAGATTGACTAAAGGGGAGTAAGTTAGGGTTAAACAGGAGTAAAATGTTCTGATATGCCATTGTACAACAGGGTGGATATGGATAGCAACAATACATTATATATTTCAATAAACTAGAAGAAAATATTTAAATACTTTTAGCATAAAGAAATGATGAGTAAGAAAATAATCCCTCTAAGAAAAGAATGCCATGGGGGTGGGGCAGTCCTGTTTGTGGATGTTGACTGACCAATACTGATTCTCTTCATGATCAAATTTTTAGTCAGGCTCCTTTGAGGCCTCTCCTCAAGTAGGCCTCAACATTGATATATAAGAACTGAAACTTTCAGGACAAATTATTTCACTACTACACCACACACACACACACACACACAGAGAGAGAGAGAGAGAGAGAGAGAGAGAGAGAGAGAGAGAGAGAGAGAAAGAGAGAGAGAGATGCTTGAACAAATAATTTGTTCATATAAGCACAAGACTACGTTCCTAATTTAATGAAAACCAAAGTCCCCTAAAATCCTGCCTAAGAAAGTTTAATGCTGCCAAATGAACTTACTGTTTCTTCCTTCTGTATCTTACTACAGACACTAACTCCCTTTCCCAAGAATATCTACTATAGAAAACTACAGTTATAAAATCTTTCTCTATCTCATTGAGATGTTATCTTCTACAATATAGCAAAGTCTTTCTCAAGGACCTGAGAGTCATGCCTTTGAAATGTAATCATTGAAAAAGGTAAAGTCAGTGTCTCCCAGAGGCCTTGAGAAAGTGTGGTGGTTTGAAAGAAAATGGGTCCCAAAGGGAGTGGCACTATTAAGAGGTGTGGCCTTGTTGGAGAAATTGTGTTACTGTGGGTGCAGACTTTGAGGCCTCTTTCACTCAAGCTTCCCTCAATGTGACAGTCAGTCAACTTCCTGTTGCCCTTCAGTCAAAATGTACAGACTCTTGGCTCCAGCACCATGTCTGCCTGCACGCATGCCACTATGCTCCCTGCCATGATGACAATGGACTGAACCTCTGAAATTGTAAGCGAGCCACCCCACATAAATTTTTTCTTGTAAGAGTTGCTGTGGTCATGGCGTCTCTTCACAGCAATGGAAACCTAAACCAAGACAGATGGGAAAAGCCAAACTCATTATCCCCAGTCAGCAAACAAAGAAGTGCTAATCATATCGGTTGATTTCACCTACAAAGTTACTTAGTACTTTTAAAATGGGCTGGCTTTTGTCTTGGTGATGCTGTGCTCTATTCATTCGTCTGAAATCTCTCCTCTGCTGTGCTAGCCTGAATAAAATCTGTCTTTGCACCCTGGATCAAACATCTGGCTATAATTCACGTTGACACTGTGAACTAACAAGATAAAAACTCGTTCAGACATGGAGTCTGAGAGGGCAACCAGGATATTATGTAGTTCTTTCCCCTAAATTGAAACATCCACTCCAGTATCGAGGAGAGAGGTTTAAAAGAGGAAGCGAGTCAAGAAGGACAACAAACCTTTCAAGGCTCAGGAAGCTAATGAAATCTACAACAACTAAAAAGCACCCGAGGTGAGAATTTTAAGATTCACAAGGTAACATAAGCAGTATTAATTGTTGAATCCGGGGGCTCTCTGGCTAGCCAAGCTGTCTCACGTCCTGCAGGGCACACCAGGGTTGAAGATTTTGTAAATTCTTGTGTGTCTGGGGGTGATACAGATGCCTTTGTGTCAACAATGTTTCTGTAAGCAACCGGTGGTCACCCATGCTCCTGTAAGTAACCAAAATAAACATACCACGCAGCAAGCTATACTTGGATGGAATTATTTCTTTGGTCTATCATTGGTACCCTGTCTTGGTATGATAAATAGCGGTTCCACATCTCTTTAGAAAATCACACAACATTATTGGCAGTTGAACAGAAACTAGCAGAACTAAAGAAGAATTTAAGAGGAAAAGAGCTGTTGCTTGGCCTCTCCATCGGAGCTAATATGTCTAAGGGTGAAGCGTCTGTAGGAGCCATTCTGATATAGCTACCTCTCCTCCTAATGAGTGTTAATTAGGTGATAGCTTTATTTGTTACAATAGCAGTGGTTTGTTCCCTCAATAAATGGTAAAACATAGAACTGGAAGGTCCAAAGTGAGCCCGCAAAATGGCAGTGCTGACAACAATATCCTAAGCAGAAATACTCTGGCCAGGGAAATGGAAAGATTGTTACTGAGGAAACAGAAGCCTAAATACAACATTCCCAAGGATTCCAAAATTCGGGTTTCTGTTTACCAGGACTTCCTTTAATCCACTCCCATGGTTCAACTACCTTGGGCAAGAGCATCTAGTTCCTGGTCAATGTAAACAGCCTGTATGAGTTCAAAGACCCCAACCCTGCTAATTATCATCAAAGCCTGCTTGATTTTCCACCATTTGCCTCCCCTCAAGAGATAGCCTTGGCAGTTTGGACCCCCAGTAAACCTTTCTTTTTACTTAGTAGTTCAGTTTGGTGGTTTCAATACGCCCTCACAGTTGATGCTGAAACTCAGATCAGAACACTAGGACCCTTTCCAAAGGGCCCCTCCTCACCAAACTGCTGATTTGGCCTTTCCAGGTGCAGATCATTTAGTTATACTGGCTCCTGCTGTAACGGGGTCCCAGACTTAATAGGCCCCAACACTTTAGCACAAGTGACTCCATGATGGAAGTACCAGTCAGGTCATAAAAATCAGCACATAGACAGCACCACCTGCCAAAATGAAAGCAAAAACTTAATCCATCAAGGTCCATATAGTTCTGGGAAAGACTCAAAATGTACTAACCTTGCTTTTGACTTCTGTAGTTCTGCTTCTGGCTAACTGTTCTTGTTAGCTGAAGTATGTCAACCCAGGACATGGCTTTTGTGCTTGAAAGCTCACCCTGAGAAAGGATCAGGGCTACACTGGGATCCTGAACATCCAGTGTAGTTGGCGCCCTAATAAAGACTTTCTATTGACTTAAACCCATGTCTGAGCAATCTTCTCTGGTGAATACCCCACAACATTTCGGGAGGTTCCACTGAGGTCCCAGAGACCAGACCTCAAGACACTGGGGTCTCAGAGCCCCTTGGAGTGAGGAAGAGTGCAATGATCAGGGGACTCCTGGGGGTGAACAGCCTGAGATGTTCCAGGTCCCAGGGACTCCCTTTGATCTATAGCTGCCTAACACTTCAGAAGGGTCTGACACCTCCACCCCAAAAGGAAACAAATTAGAAAGTCTCCTGGTCTGTCTCCTCTGGAGGTAAGTCTGGCTAAGGTGCCCTCTGTTTGGAGAGCGATTAGATTCATGGCTGCTGATCCCATATCATGGCTCCATTTGAGACATCATGAGCTTCCCATGTCTGTTCAAGTGTATGAATGTATAGTAGCCACCAGTGGTTGTTTTTAGTATGTGTGTGTGTGCGCGCGTGTGTTTCTGTTAGTTTTGTTTTTCTGTGTTGGCCAGTGGTTGCCTTTGGTAAGAAACCCTCCCCCAGACCCAGCTTCCATTAGACTATGTCAGGTCTCTTAGAGAAATCTAAAAAAAAAAAAAATTTCCACCTGTCTCATTCTGGGAACAGGAGTGCTTGGTTGTTTTGTTGTTCGGCTCCTGCTCATGAACAGGGTTGGTGGGGAGAGATCAGGCCTCTCATCCAAGGCCACTTTCATCTTAGTGGAATACATACAGGAAGAGGGAAATAGTTCTCCTAGGTAAGCATTCTTTTCGCTCTGGGCCTGCTCTAAACAGACCAGAGGAAGGGGAAAGTTCTGCTTGGCTGAGCCTGAAGGAAAGAAGAAAATTCCACGTCTTTTTCTTTCATGAGTTATATCTTCCTTTTAAACAATGATCCATGAAACCCACTGGTGTAGCAGGTCCTCCTTTTTATGTGTTGCTTTCATTGGTTAATGAATAAAGAAACTGCCTTGACCTGATAGGGCAGAATTTAGGTAGGTGGGGAAGACAGAACTGAACTCTGGGAGGAAGAAAGCAGAGTCAGAGAGATGCCATGGCTCCACCAGAGACAGACACTGGGAATTTTACCCAGTAAGCCACTGCCATGTGGCAATATGCAATTAATAGAAATGGGTTAAATTTAGATGTAAGAATTAGCCAAGAAGAAACTAGAACTAATGAGCCAAGCAGTGATTTAATTAATACAGATTCTGTGTTGTTATTTCGGGGCTAAGCTAGCCAGGTGGCCGGGATGAACAAGCAGCTTCTCCTTGTAACAACCCACCATTCTCTGAAAAAAGTTTCAAAATAAGCTCCCTTAGGGGTGGAGCAGGGTAGTCACTGCCAGGCAATGCATCCCAGACAGGATAGATTGTCCCTTCTGCTGAACACTGACCAAAAAAAATATCTCCTAGCTGAAAGTTCTGCCTCCATTCAAAAGATACAGTTAAGCTATTTCCTAAATTGACAACAAAAATTCCCAGGGGTATGGGCAGAAAACCAAGACCCCCAGGGCTGGCCAAACACCAGGCTCCTATAATTGTTCAACTAACCAGTTAAACTATCCCTGTCCAGATTAAACAATACCCAGTGACCATCGACGCAAAAGGGGAAATGACAATCTATATTGTCTATCTTGAAGAGGCAGGGATCCTGGTGCCCTGTCAGTCACCCTGGACTACAGCTCTCCTGCCTCTGAAGACACCTGGGACCTCTGATTCTCGTGAGTCTGAGTCTCCCAGAAAAACAGGTGTACACTGTCTTGAACCAGAAAGATGCATTTTTCAGTCTCCCATTGGCAGATGTGAGTCAATACATCTTCACTTTTAAATGGACAGACCCAGAGGGAAGTTACAGCAGGTAATATACCTGGACCAGGTTGTCCCTGGATTTAAAGACACTAAATGCAGGCTTCCTGCCCTTCTATCACATGTTTCCTAGAAAAATAGATTATAAAAGGGCCACTGAGGGTCTCGGCTACCAGCTGCGGGGAGGCAAAAGGAGCCTGTCTCAGAGTAGGATTGCTGCCGTCCTCCAAATCCCAACTCCAAAGACTAAGAGAGAGGGTCAAGCATTCCTAGGTGCAGCTGGATATTGCTGCCTCTGGACACCAGAGTTTGTGTGGAAATAGCGTGACTTCTATACATTAGCACAAAGCGGGGTACTAAGCTCCTAATCTGGCCTGAGACTAAACCAAGGCATTCAAGATTTTAAAACAGCTGACTTTGGCTCTAGCCCTAACACTTCCAAATATCTTAAAAGCTTTTTCATCTGTTTGTTCATGAAACAAAACATAAATGGGGTTTTAACTGAAACTTTGGGGCCATGGAAACACTGTGGGATATACCTATCCACATGACTGGACCCTGTCGCCACAAGATGGCCCAACGTAAGAACTGTGGTGGCTACTACTAGCTTAATAAACAAGTTAGCTCTGGGTCAGGATCCTATAGTCACAGCACCCCATGACATGGTCGAGACCCTCCTCCGAGGAGCCCGAGAACACTGGCTGTTTAATGGCTGTTACACTGACTGCATGACCCACTACTAGGCCCTACTCCTAGCACATCATTGAGTCTGATTTGAGAAACCAACTGCCACCGCCATCAGTTTGGCTACCCCTCCCCCATCTGATGACACAGGTGCTCCTCCACGACTATCAGGAGATAAAAGATGAAATCAGGTGTGTGGGAACTACAGTAGCTACTTCAACTGAAATGATCTGGGCCAGAGCCAGGCAGCTCAGCCCAGAGAGCAAAACTGATTGATCTGACACTGGATCTCAGATGGGGAAAAGAGACGTCTGCTACCATATACACGGACTTTTAGTCAGTATGTTTTTACGACTGGGCATGTCTGTAGAAAAAGAGGGTTTCTCACTGCAGGAAAAGGGGACTTTAAAAAATATTGGCCCTCCTAGATGCTGTTTGGCTTCCCCTACAAACTGATGTCCTCCACTATAGGGCTTCTGTATTGGATGCTAAACAAAGGGCCCTAAGATCAGTGGGGCCTATTGCTATTCTGATGACATGCCATGACTCAGTGCTGCCTGAGACTCCATGGTAAAGAAGAAATGGACAGCTCAAACCCACAGGTGAATGGAGGACACCAGAGAGAAAGATCATTCTCCAGAAACAACTGGCAGGCCTCTGGTAACCGACCTTCCCTAGGCTACTCACCTGGGGCCCACAAAACTTTCTTTGGTGCTCAGACTAAGGTATATAATACTTAGACTAGACAGCCTAGTGTGGATGTCTCAGTCAGATACCAGGTTTGTGCTCAAGTGAATCCAAAGCAGAGAGCCCTTACCCAGGAAAGGCCCAAATGAGAGACAAACATCCCAGCAAACATTGGGAAAACTGACTTCACCATGATCTGGCCTGCTGGGGGAGGATAAGAGTACCTGCCAGTTTTTAAAGATAAGTTTTCAGGGTAGGTGAAAGCATTCCCCATGCAGACTGAAACTGCCCAAATAGAAGCTTAAAAGCTCCTCCAGGAACTGGTCCCTGATTTGGCCTCCTCCTAGCAACAATGGCCCAGCTTACATAGCCAAAACCTCTCACTTAACGGCTAAAGCTTTAGACATAGATTAAAAACACTGCATATATAGACCTCATAGTTCTGGGCACGTTAACAAACATAAACAGGACATTAAAGGAAACCCTAACAAAACTCTCATTAGAGTCCAGAAAAGGATGGATAGGCCTCCTTCCTTTGCTTTGCTTAGCCTGCTGCACCCCATATAGGGAGGGATTTACCCACTATGAGACTATGTTTGGAAGACTTCCCCACTGCATCCCAGGCTCAGAGAGCAGCAGTTGGTGGAACTCTCTAACCATTCCTTTCTCAAGTCACTACAGGCCCTCCAGTCTTCCACACAGGATACCTGAGAGATCCAGCCATCTCTGACTGTCTAGGTCAAGCGAGTAGCCAAAGGGGCACAGAAACTAACCTGAAAAGGACCCTATACTGTGACTCCCCCAACTCCATGGCAGTGAAGGAAGCTGGCATCGCACCACGGATCCGCCACACCCAGGTCAAGAAAGCAGAAGTCACAGATGCTGCTTCCAAATGGACTGTCTCTGGACTATGGACCCATGGAAATTAAGGTTTCATTGGGCCCGAGGCCCTCCCAATCCCTGCCCCTCTACCTCTTCAGAGTCTTATTTTCTAAACTATGGATATGAATATAGGATAATGGTCCAACTCCCCACTGCCCTCAGGCCTGAACTGGAAAGTGAAGAAGACAGATACAGGGAAGGTATTAGTTAGTGTGACTACCGACCAACAACCCATATCCCATCTTGGCCTTTACTTACTGATGAGTTATGTTGGAGAAATGAATGATGTTGGAGATTATCTTTTGAGATAGGAATACAGAGTTTACAATTCTATGCATGCCCCCTAATTTCCAGAAACAAATGAGTTTCCATTGTAAAAACTGGGGTTGTAAAACTGAGGCTTCCTGAAAATTCCTTAGAAAATATTCTGGCCTTTGGGAAACAGGAAAAACCTGGTAAATCAGACTCCATGCTACAGGAAGGCATCCTTAGAATAGAGTTAATCACTCATAGCCAAAAATCGGGCAGAACTGTTGCTTATGCTTAGACAACTGGCCCCTTTATTGTCAACCCTTTGGCTGACAAAACTCACTGTGACTGGGTTCAGCCCAAATTAAAGTTTGAGGACTTACAAGGGGCTGAAACTTGTCTAATATCCAAAATCTTTAACCCGGGCATTTCCACTTGGTCAGAAGTAATTTTAAAAAGCTTATCATAGTTAAAGAAAATCTCAAAAAAAAAAACCCCAAAGGCATAAATCAAATAATTAATACCAGTCTCTGTTCCCTTGGTCCCCCTGGCTCCTCTCTCAGCACTGTGTCTTTAATTCTCATTCTGATTGGTTCAACAGAGGGCACCTGAATCGCAAACTATATGTCCAGTTATTATGTATGAGCTCAGTAAAGTTAATGGTCCTTAGAACCAACTCCAGCTCTTTAGAGCAGGATGAGTCCACAATTTGACTCATTCTCTAAGACTAATGGGGAATGGTATCATAGCCCCAGATCTTAGCACAACTGACTCCATGATGGAAGTGTCATTCAAGCTGTAAAACTCAGCACAACAGCAACACCAGTTGCAAAATGAAGAACAAAGACCTAATCTATCAAAGCCCGTAGTTCTGGGAAGTCTCTAAATGTACTAACCTTGCTGTTGGCTTCTGTAGTTCTGCTTCTGGCTAACTGTTCTTGTTAACTGAAGTATGTCAGTCCAGGACATGGCTTTTGTGTTTTAAAGCTCACCCTGAGAATGGCCCAGGGTTACGCTGGGTTCCTGAACACCCAGTGTAGTTGTTAGCCAGCTAATAAAGACTTTCTACTGGCTTAAACCCATGTCCAAGCAGTCTTCTCTGGTGGATACCCCACAACATTTCCATACACCATATTGGATAATAAAAATTTTAGGGCTCATCTCTTCAGCCATTTCTCTCCTCCACCTGGTGTACCCACTCATCTCTTTCCTTGCCTCTTGGAGTTGTCTTCTCAGTCTCTCCTGCTTGCTGGGGCCTCAACAAAGAGTAGATCCTGGGCATCTCTCTGATAAGTTTATTTCCCTTTGGGGTTGCCCTTGGATTAAGAGTCTGTGTCCATGACACCAAATGTTTCCCTTCCTGTATCTCTACTCCTATGCCATTGCAATCCTTCCTCTGGTGACATTCCTATTTCTGAATCCCTTTCCTAAGTTTCTCCCTCCTTCTTCTAGTTCTGTTCCTGGAAATTCTTGATTGCAATCCTCTTAAGGGTGTCTCCATTCCTTCCTCAAATTAACCATGGGCTTTTCCCACTGAAAACTGAAGTCTTCAATCCTTCTCATCCTGTCTTCTTAAGTCTCTTTCCCTCCCTTCTCAGACTTAGGAATTCCATCAAGTCTTGCCTCCTTAAGTTTTACAACAGTATGACTTAGCCTCAGTACAAATTTGATAATACCTTCATGGCCAAACATGGCACACCCAATTTCCAAATTCTCACATATTGTGAGAACTTCCAGTGTATAAGCAAATAACCGAAAATCCCACTATTTCTAAGCTTTTTGTTTCTTTGTTTCATTTTGTGCTTCTGACTTCTTTACTTTACACTCCCATCCCTCGCTCTGATCACTGGATTCAGTCTTCCACAAACTGTACAAATGTGTCTTGGGTATGGATAAGATTGATAATTTGTCTCACGTTCCTTTACTCGACTAAACAGCCAGCCTGGAGATGGGCTTTTGGCCTACCCTAGACCCTAGTATGCTTGTTTAAAGGTTTCCTCCAAAGCTTCTGTTTTGCGTCATGATGGCCACCGGATTCTGTAAAAAGGGAGGAGAACAAAACAAAACATCCCAGAAAAAAAAGACACTTTGAACTTGGGAGCCCTGAGCAGTGCTTTTCAACAGAACTGCTTATCTTAGGGTCCCCTTTCTTGGTTTTGTCTACTAAAGTCTGTCCATTAAAGGTCATAGATACCTCTAAAGCTTTTGTTAAAAACATAAACTTTCTTATCTCAGGATTTGTAAGACTGTGAGAGGGTGGTTAAAAAAATCTGTAAAATCTCAAGCAGAGAAGAAGGTAGTTTAAAACTTGCAGTGAAGGGTTGGTAGTTAAAAATCTCTGTATAGTAATCTTAATGCTGTGGTATACCATATGTTTAGATAACTTGGCTTCAACTTTTGTTTAAAAAATGATATTTTTATAAGATGGTTTGGTTTTCTTTCCCTAGACTAATTAGGCAACATCAGAACTCTAAGATATTTCAGATAAGGATGATTTTTGTTTGATGATTTTTGTCCTAAGAGTGAAAAACAACAGAAGAGGACAAAACCATGAACAAGGTAAGGTTCACTAACTGACAAAATAGGTTTGATTAAAGGTAATGAACTCCTAAGTCTATAATGTCATATTCAAGCTAATAGAAGCTGACTTTACTTAAAGATACATGTCTAACCACGTATGTCTTTGCTAACTTTGTTAAGCTTTAGTTCTTTGGGAAAGGTAAGACATTTTTTAAAAGCTGTAATATTTTGTAAAAGTACAGTATAAAAGGATCAGAAAAATGAGGTTTCCCATCACTCTATGAACTGTATTTATGGTTTAAAGTTTATTTGAAGATATAAAAGTTAATGGTAAGTCACCTTACAAATGATCAGATTATTTAAAGTGCTCAGAACTGTGTCTGTAGTCATGCCAAGTACTGTTAAACAATGCCTTCTTAATAAAGGTGTTCTCAAGGCCACTCCCTCATCCTAGAACACCTCTATCTTGCCTGTCCTCGAATGTACTGACTCCTATCCCCTAGTTTGGTCCCTCAGGATTATGGATGTGGCTTTCCTTCCTATATTCCTGATAGTACCCAACCCTTATGCTTGGTATTCTCTGATGTATTCTCTGATTCCCTTCTCTGTTTCTCACTTCACTGCTACAGACTCAAGGACAATTTGTCCATCATTCCTTCACATCCAGATCCACATGACCTCTTTGCCTTCACCTGGGAGGACCCAGACACCAAAACAATGTCTTGACTTACTTGGATTGTTCCCCCCCCGCCCCCCCCCCCCCGCCCAGGGCTTTTGACCTGTCTCCCATCTGCTTAATCTAATGTGTAAATGGCGATCTGTTATGCAGCCCCTCATTCTCGCTCTCACAATTTACTGCTTAGCCTCTTAACGTTCTGGGAAACAAATGATAGGGAGTCCCCCCCCCCAAGCTCAACATTCTGCCTTTCCGGTCAAGTACCTAGGTTTTCTGCTGTGCTCTAGCAATTATGAATTGACTCTTAACTCCAGACAGTAACTGTGGGTCCCCACACCCCCAACCACCAAGGAACTTCACTTGTCATGCTCATTACATCTATGAAGCGGCCAAAGGCCCAGTAACTGAGCCTATAGAGCGGTAGCCCTCAACCTTCCCAATGCTGTGACCCTTTAATACAGTCCCTCATGCTGTGGTGACCCTAACCATAAAATGATTTTCGTTGCTACTTCATAACTGTCATTTTGCTACTGTTACAAACTGTAATGTAAATACCTGATATGCAGGCTATCTGATATATGACCCCTGGGAAAGGATTGTTTGACCTCCAAAGGGGTCATGACCCACAGGATTGAGACTCACTCCTCATACCTGCTTTCTCTCACCTCTGAGAGGCATTCCTACAGACCCCTGTTCTTGCTCTCCCAGACTTTGACCAACCCTTTATCCTGTATACTATTAAAAATGGGGCCTGGGGACAAATGAGAGGAGCCACCGTTGCCCCTGTTGCCAATCTTTCCAGACAGTTAGAACAGTTAGGCGGTGGCAGCCTCCCTGCTGGCTGAGGAGTCCTGAGTCCGCCTTTGCTTCTCCTGGTGCCCTTTCTTCGCATTGGCTCAAGGATCTCCTATCATGCGAGAGCCTCTCGACTTTGTCCCCTTCTAAGCTGCAACTTTTTTCACATCACCTTCTTAGGACATCCTTGCTATCTCACTTGATTGCCTTCCTCTTCTCAAGCCAGCCATACTGACGCCTTGCCAAAGCCACAACCCTCACCCATTCCTGCCTATAGTCGCTTGAAACCCTACAAAAATCTGAAGCTTTCCATTTCCCATCTGGCACAGCCTGATGATACTTAGTTTGTGGATGGAAGCTCGTCACCCAGCTCTGCTGGCTCCTGCTCTGGTTGTACCCTGAATATGTTGTAGAGTCTGCCCCTTTACCACCAGGCTCTGCTTCTCAGAAGGCAGAGCTCATAGCTTTCACTAGAGCCCTCCCCTTAGCACAGTATGAACCTGCCAACATATACACAGATACTAAACATTCATTCCACATCTTATGCCGCTGCGCTTCCATTTGACAGAAAAGGGGCTTTCT
The DNA here is from genome assembly GCF_014885135.2 of Alexandromys fortis. NCBI lineage: Eukaryota > Metazoa > Chordata > Mammalia > Rodentia > Cricetidae > Alexandromys > Alexandromys fortis. Next base: position 390,685 of record NW_026068001.1, read on the forward strand.
TACCACCAAAGGCACGCAGATTGCCAATGGGCTTCTAATATTAAAGCTGCTAGAAGCCTCTTATCTTCCTAAGCAGATGGCAGTTATTCACTGTCAGGTCACCAGGCCTGAACAAATAATAGAGCCTTAGAAAATACTTTTACTGTCGAGACTGCTTAAGCGGCCAGCCAAAAACCCTACCCTCATTCTATTCTTCTTTTGGGGCAGCTCCTCCACTCTTAACTCTGAGTCCCAGGGACAGGCCCTCTAGGCTATGGGAGTCCTTATGAGCTGTCAGGCTTGGATTACAGGACAGGAGCTGTCTACCTGAAGCTAAAGCAAAGCTCTTTCTGACAGTTATTCGCACGTCCTTTCACACTGAGTCTCAACCTCTTTCCCACTTTCTTCAATATCTATTCTTCTATCACATCCTTTCTGCCCTTCCTAAGTCTATCACCCAGAAATGTTCCACCTGCACCTCCCCACACCAGGACTCCTTCCTTCCTTCAACCAATATCAATTTCAGGATTATCTTCTGAGGGAAGACTGACAGATTTTTCACATTTGCCTCCGAACAAGAAACATAAATATCTTCTTAATATGGTAGACACATTCTCAGGAAGTGGAGAAGCTTTTCCTACTATTGCAGAGACTTTAGAAGTGATCTGATTTAGTTATAGGGTCCCAGACCTTACTCTATCCCAGACCTTAGCACAACTGACTCCATGATGAAAGTGCCATTCAGGCTGTAAAACTCAGCAGATTGATACCACCGCCTGACAAAACTAAAACAAAGCCCTAATTTATCAAAGCCCATAGTTCTGGGAAAGTGTCTAAATGTACCAGTCTTGCTTTTTGGCTCCCATAGTTCTGCTTGTGGCTAACAGCTTTTGCTAACTGAAGTATGGCAACACAGGCTGTTTAAAAACTCACCATAAAAAAGGCTCAGGGCTACACTAGGATCCCAAACACCCAGTGTAGTTGCTAGCTGGTTAACAACAACTTGATATTTGCTTAAACCTGTGTCTGAGTACCTTCTCTGGTGGTTACCCCGCAACATTTCTGAAGGCCCTGGCAAGATCCCTAGAGACCAGACCTCAAGACATCAGGGGTCTCAGAGCCCCTCAGAGCAGAGCAGAGTGTGGTTGACAAGGATCTCTTAGAGGGTTCATAACCTCAGATGTTCCAGGTCCCCAAGACTCCCTTTGATCAATTGCTAGCTAATATTTCAGAGGAATCTGACACCTCCACCCCGAAAGGAAACAAATTAGAAAGTCACCTGGTCTGTCACCTCTGAAGGTAAGTCTGGTTAAGGCACCTTCTGTTTGGACACATAGGAGAGGTCAGACATAGCCTCTGATCCAGTATCTAAAACCTGTGTGAGTGTCACCAGATTCCTTCTGCACATTCAGTTGTATGGATGTGCGGTGGTGGCCACTCCTGGTTGTCTTTCCTGTGTGTCTGTGTGCGTATGTGTGTCTCTATGTGTCTTTCTATGTGTCTCTGTCAGTTCTGTTTTCATCTGTTGATGAGACACAGTTAGACATACAGATACCCAGCAAAATTTTGGTGCCTTCCCCTTTGTCAGAAGAATATCTCCTAGCTGAAAGTTCTGCCTACAATCATATGATACAACTGGACTACCTCTCAGACTGACAACAAAGATTCCTGGGGGTATGGACAGAAATCAAGCCTTCAGGACTGGCCCAACACCAACTTCTTATAATTGTTCATCTAACCTGTTCAGCTATCCCTGTCCATATTAAACAATACCCATTGACCCTGAACTCAAAGGGGGAAACTGATTCCAAACTGCCTGGCTTGAAGAGACAGGCATCCTGGGTGCCCTGCCAGTTCCTCTTCTGCCTGTGAAGAAATCTGGAACCTCTGCTTCTCACGAGTCTGATTCTTCCAGAGAAAAGGATGTACATTGTCTTGGATCTAGAAAACACATTCTTCATTTTCCCATTGGCAAAGTGAGTCAACCCATCTTTGCTTTTAAATGTACAGACCCAGAAGGAGGTTACAATGGGCAGGCTACATGGACCAGGTTGCCACGAGAATTTAGAAGTTCTCTAACCCTATCTAATGAGATACTAAATGCTGACCTCCTGGCCTTCTGTCAGAGGTTTTCCAGGGGTGGGAGGAAGGGCCACTGAGGGATTGTTGTAAACCGAGGAGAATGAGAGCAGATTGTCAGCAGCTTTCTCAGCAGTTTAAGGGTTAACTATTAACACTTTACAACCCATTGCTCTATTTGCAAGGTTGAAGGGCCTTCTGCAAACTTAGGGTGGCTCTGCAAACTGAGGATCAGCTTTTAGATACCCCCCTCCCCTGGCCACTCATGATTAGACCTTGATGTGAGCTGAGTTAACTTTTCAATGATGGGATGCACGTGACTTTTGACCTTTTGGCTTTATATTGTCCCCTACCCTTCCCTGCTGTGTAAAACTGACAGTGTCAGGGGAGGTGCCGAGCCTTGGTAAACACCATCAGGGAACGCCAGGGGAAAACAATGGGCTGAATACAAACACTAGCTAAACTGAAAAACTCTGTTCATTGAAATTGCAAGGAAGGACAGTTTGTATCTGAGTTTTACCTTGAGATTGAAAAATTCTTTTGTTATTGCCTAATGCTTGGCTACAGCCATCTCTGGCTGTGGTCTCCGTTAGCTGATAAGCTTTTTGTGGGCCATGGAGATTTTTTTTAATTTTTTTTTTTTTCCTGGAATGAAGTTTGCTTCTGATTTATTAGACTTTGGTGGTCTGTCCCCATCTTTGCACAACCCCTGTGGACCCAACAAGGGGAGGCAAAAGGAGCCTGTCTCAGAGTAGGATTGCTGCCGTACTTCAGATCCCAACTCCAAAGACTGAGACAGATTCAAGCGTTCCTAGGTGCCCCTGGATATTGCTTCCTCTGGACATCAGAGTTTCTGCAAATAGCAAGGCCTCTACACACTAACACAAAGAGGGGCACAAAGCCTCTACACACTACACAAAAGACATTTATTTGAGGCTTGAAAAACAGCTCTGACTTCAGCTCCAGCCCTAGTACTTCCAGATGTCTCCAACCCTTTTCATCTATTTGTCCATAAAACAAAAGACAAAGGGGGCTTTAGCCCAAACTTTGGGACCTTGGAATCGTCTTGGAACATACCTGTCCAAACGATTTGACTCTGTAGCCACGGGGTGGCCCACCTGTCTGAGAGCTGTGGCAGCTACTGCTAGTCTAGCGAAAGAAACTAACACGTTAGCTCTGGGTCAGTATCTTATAGTCACAACACCCCATGACACGGCTGAGGCCCTCCTCCTCCTCCGAGCACCAGAACACCGGCTGTCTAATGACCGTGTGACCCAGTACCAGGCCATACTCCAGAACCACCCTCCAGGCCAGTTTGAGAAATCCACCTCCATCAATCTTTCTACTCTTTTGCCTGATGACAACCCACAGGTGCTTATCCATGACTGTCACGAGATGAAAGGTGGAACCAGCCACGTGAAAGCTACAGTAGCTACTTTAACTAAAATAAGTTTGGGCCCCAACCAGGTATTCCAGCCCAGAGAACAGAACTTATCAACTGACCCATGCTCTTATATAGGGAAAAGGAAAGTCCACCACCACATACACAGACAATCACTATGCTTTTACTACTGCACATGTCCATGGTATGACCACTAGAGAAAGAGGGTTTCTCACCCATGGTAGAAAGGACATTAAAAACAAAGAAAAAAATCTTGGTCTTCTTAGAGGTTATTTGGCTTCCCCTACAAATTGCTGTCCTCCACTGCCAGGCCACCGATCTGGTTGCCCAATAACAGCCCTAAGACCAATGAGGCCTATTGATATTTTGATGATATTCCCCAATCCAGAGCTGCCTGAGATTCCATGGTAAAGAAGAAATGAACAGCTCAAACCCGCAGGGTGAGGGAGGACACCAGAGGGAAAGATGATTCTCCCCAAAACAAGTGTCAGGATTCTGGTAACTGACTTTAACCTACTCAACTGGGGCCCACAAAATTTTCCGAGTTGCTCAGACCAAGGTATGTTACTCCTAGACTGGACAGCCTAGTGTGGATGTCTCAGGCCGATGCCAGGTCTGTGGTCATGTGAACTGAACACAGAGAGCCCTTACTCAGGAAAGGCCCAAATGAGACATCAACACCCTGGCAAACACTGGTAAAACTGACTTCACCTAGATCTGGCCGGCTGGGGGAGGATAAAATACTTGATAGTTTTTATAGCCTTGCTGGGTAGTTATAACTGTCACCCACCTGGAGTGAAACTGCTCAAATAGTAGCTTAAAAGCTCCTCCAGAAACTGGTCCCCCGATTTGGCCTCCCCCTAGCAATGAGGTCCAACAACAGCCCAGCTTTCATAGCTAAAGCCTCTCAATGGCTAAAGCTTTAGACATAGATTAAAAAACATTGTGTATCTAGACCTCACAGTTCTGGGCAGGTAGAAAAAGTAAACAGGACATTAAAACAAACTTGAACAAAATTCTTATTAGAGTTCAGCAAAGGATGGATAGGCCTCCTTCCTTTGCTTTGCTTAATCAGCTGCACCCATTTTGTGAGGTATCTATTTCCTATGAGAGATTTTAAAGACCTCCCCAACTGCTTCCCAGGCTCAGAGAGCAGCAGTTGGTAGAAATTTCTTAATCATTCCTTTCTCAAGTCACTAAAGGACCTCCAGTCCTCCATAAAAACTATTCACTGGACTATTTGAGAGACCTAGCAAACCTCAGAGTCCACTGCTAGTTTCCTTTTGTTTGAGTCTAATAATCCTTCTGGGTCAAAAAGGCAGTCAAAGTACAAATTGGAAAGGATTCTACACAGTGACTCTCTCCACTTCTATGGCTGTGAAGGTAACTGGCATTACACCAAGGTTCTAACATACTCAGGACACTCAGGTCAAGAGAGCAGAGGTCATGGACCACTATGCCAAATGGACTGTCTCTGGACCCTGGACCCATTGAAATCAAGGTTTCACTGGGCCCAGGCCCTTCCACTCCCTGCCCCTCTACCCCTTCCTGAGTCTTGTGCTTTGCCCTGTGGGTATGAATACAGGGGAATGGTCCATCCTGGGGCCTGGACTGGAAACTAAACAAGACAGATACAGGGAAGGTATTAGCTGGTGTGATTACAGACCAGAAATCCATATTCCATCTTGATCTTTACTTACTGATGCCCACTTTAACTGTTTGGTTGTATTGGAGAAAGAGACAATGTGGGAGTTTATCTTTTGAGCTAGGAATACAGAGTTTACAAATCTCTGCAGGCCCTGTGGCTGGGCTCCCTAGTTTCCAGAAACAAGGCAGTTTCCATTGTAAAAACTGGGGTTGTAAAACTGAGGCTTCCTGAAAATTCCTTTAAAAAGATTTTGGCCTTTGGGAAACATGAAAGCCCCAGGTAATCAGACTCTATGCCACAGGAAGGGACCCTGGGGAGAGAGTTTATCACTCCCAGCCAGAAATCAGATGCCAGTCTCTGTTCCCTTGGTCCCCCTGGCTCCTCTGTCAGTACTAACTGTGCCTTTAATTCTCATTCTGATTGGTTCAACAGAAGGCCCCTGAACTACATGTACAATTATGTATGCGTTCAGTAAAATTGGTGGTCCTTAGAACCAAATACACCTTTTTATGAGTTCATGATTTGACTCATCCACTAAGACCGGAGTAGAATGTAGCAGGGCCTCAGACTTTAGAAGGCCCCCAGACTTTAGCATAACTGACTCCATGATGGATGTGTCATTCAGGCCATAAAATGCATCATGTAGACAGAACCATCTGCCAAAACTAAAACAAAGACTAATCCATCAAAGTCCTTAGTTCTAGGAAAGTCTCTAAATGTACTAACTTGCTTTTTGGCTTCTAGCTAGCTGTCTTGTTAACTGAAGTATATCAAGCCAGAACATGGTTTTTATGCTTGAAATCTCACCCCGAGGAAGGCTTGGGGTTACATTGGGATCCTGAACACTCAGTGTAGCCACTGGCCAGCTAATAAAGACTTTCTATTGGCTTAAACCCATGTCTGAATCTTCTCTGGGGGATACCCCGCAACATTTCCATCTCATGAATGATATTTTTTTTTTTTTTATCAGATCTGGACTTCCTAAATCAATACAGCTGGATAATGGCCTACCATTCATCTCTATTCATCTTCAGGATAGGTAGAAAGGCTAGTGGATTTATTAAGACACATCTATCTAAACTGTCTTCTGAACCTTAGCTTCCTTGGACTTAACAGCCTACCTCTAGCCCTAATTTGCATTCAGACCACACAGCGAACATCCAAGCCCACCTGGGTTACTGTATAGCCATTCTCTTCTTTGGGGAAAGTGACCTCCTCTGGAGCCAGCCCCACTCCATGACTGTGTACCTTCTCTCACTGCGTAAACATCTTCTCTGGGAACATGCTGATCTTGTCCTCCCTCGACCCTCTACTGATCCTATCACCCAAACTGTTTCAAGACAAAGATCCTCTTAAGCTCCTTAACTTTATCTTCTTTCCAAAGCCTATATCTGGCTCAACAGATTTTCACCAAACTGCAACTGCCAATGATGTTGCTACTATGTGGATCAATCTGCCCAGTGGAATACAGGATTAAAAGCTTACACAAACTGGCTTACAAACTACAGCCTTCCGGGACCAACTGCCATGGTCCTCTCTGGGTCTTGGCTTCTACCCCTACTCAGCCCATTTTTGTTTATCTTCTCATAATGATTGCCCCTTGTCTCTCCTGGTTCCTTTAGGAGAGGATTAAAGAAATATTCCAACAATCAGTAAACCAGATGCTTCTAATGGTATTTCATGGGGTCTCCTGCCAGCTTAAACCCCTTGGACCAACATTCCAGACCCCCCTTTTAAGACCCCAATCAGCAGGAAGTAGCCAGAGGATTATCATTACTCTTTATCATCAACAAAAGGCTGGGATGTTAGGTCCAAAGTGGGCCCCTAAAATGGCAGTTCTTTGGTCAGGTAAACAGAAGAATTGATATCGGATAAACAGAAGCCTAAATTCAGCACCCTCAGTGATCTTATGAAAGATGGGTTTCTGCTTACCATGAAAGCAGATCTGCTAAAGACAGGTTTCTGTTTATAAGGACTTCCCTTAATCAACCGCCAAATTTCAACTTCCTCAGGCAAGGACATCTAGTTCCTAATAAATCCAAACAGTTCAAAGACTTCCACCTTACTGACTGTCATACAAAATCTGCTTGCCTTTTCAACATATTGCTTCTCTCTTCCCTCCTGGGAGATAACTTTGGCATTTTGGCCCCCGATAAACATTTATTTCTGCCCGTGGAGTAGCTCAGTTTAGTTACATCACAGAGTGGAGCATCCTTTGGTGGGAATCACAGAGTGGCCGTCTTCCTCTGTGGAAGGAAGGTGGAAAGGCAAGCCTCCTTGATGAGTGAGGTCCACCTCGTGAGCACAATGATGCTCCCAAATAACTGGCAGGTTCAGTAATACATCCCAACCTTAAAATTTCATACACGGAGTGGGTTCATATAAACAGGCGGTGGCAGCTATTGTGTGGTCTCTGCTGTAAGTAGTAAGACATCAACTGAAGCAGGTGTGTCTGTCCAGAAAGAACTTGTTCATGTAAGGGGAAGATTACAGCAAACAAAAGATGTATAGTATCTCCCACGTTACATTAGTCTTTAATTTCGCAGGGAAACGGTTGAGGGGACTAGAACATAAGATGGAGGCAATGACATGCCATTTCTTACCACTGGAGGGATGCAAGAGAAAGAGGGGATATGTTTGATATTTGTTAGAGCCTTCCTGCGATCCAAAAATCTGAAATCTGTGAGAAGAATTGGGCAGCAAGGAAGGAGAGAAAGTGAAGTAGAAGTGTTAGAAGATATTCCTCAGGCCAAACTTTTAATAAAATCCATGGTTTGGCATGTAGATAGAGGGCTTCCTGGCTCAGCACAGGAAACTGTGTTAACAGGAGAAATGGCATCCGAACTGCTTGAACGGGGTACAATTTTTAAGCCAAAAGCCCTTTATAGCTTAGCTTAGTTTAAAAGGTTGTAGGGTGTGGGGATGGGTGGGTCCAGTTCGGATGCCACTGAAATGGAGTAATGTCCCTTGAGACAAAGGCTGTATAATTTGAGGCAAATAGGAGAGAAATCATACTCCCCGATGTTTCTGACAGACTGGCTATACAAACTGTTTAGGGGTACTTGGCTTTCTCGGGTTGAGGTCCTCATTAGGAATTAAATGACAGTAAAGGGGAAAGCGGCATTACTGAGAGACCTGGGTACAATAGACACAGTGCTTAAAGCTCACGTCACCAGGCCTGATAGAACTGTCTTCCCAGGAGAGTTAAGAAAAAGGGTGAGAACTGGAGAGACGGCTTCATGACTAAGAAAGCTTGTGTCCCATTCAGAGGACCTGAATCAGGTAGCTTACACCCACCTCTGAATCTAGCCGCAGGGAATAGCGCACTTCACGTGAGCTCTGGAGACACTGCAATCATGTACACAAGCCTACACATAGACACACATATGTAGACCTCGTTAAAAATGAATGGTTTTGAAAGACTGGTGTTGATTGAGCAGATACTGTGAATCTGGCATGAGGTTTGGCTGAGTGGTATTGCTGAGCCCCATAGTGGGATGAGATCTTCACAAGGAAGCGTGGCTATAGACACATCTAAATGGTTTAAATCACATGTAAATTGGATTCCTAAAGCTATAAAGCAATCAGTTTTCTATGCCACTCACAGACAAATGTGGCAGGATTTGTGTTGAGGTAGAATTTCTGGGGAACAAAACTGATAGAAAGCTAAATGCTACATTGGTGCGTTTCTGAAAGGCTTAGAAGATGAGCAACGGTACACAGAGGACATAAACGACAAAACAAATATTAAACTTATCCTAGGATTGGGTTGTTATTCTCCCTAGAATGCTATGTGTACATTTTCACCCCTGAAAGAAAGTATACTCGGAGTGAGCACTGTTGACTCAGTCTGAGGCCTTTTCAGTAGGCAGTTAGGACTGTTGAAAAGGGAAGGGCCATGGTACTGGCTCAAAGCCTGTCAAAACCAAAACGCTAGTCCCAGAAGCGAGTATGTCAGGCTAGAGCGTGGCCCTGCTTCCCCTTGAGCCTGAGTTGGGTTGAATAACAAATACTAGCTCAATAGCAACTGTCAGGGTAGGCAAACGTATAGGGAGCCTAGAGCAGCGGTAGCACCCCAGAATGAGGAGACTGGACAGTGCATAGCAAACAACTGTGCATTATAGATGGCTATTTGGAATATTGTCTCCTAGCCATGAGACTACACAAAACAGGATTTTTGAGAAAATAATTGATAAAAGTGGTGGGAGGTGTCCTAGCTTGCTTTCCATTTATTGTGATAGATGATGACCAAAAGCAACTTGAGGAGAAGGGGATAGCTTGACTTATACATCCCAACATAGCCCATCGTCGAAAAAAGCCAAGTCAGGAACCTGGAGGCATGAACTGAAGCAGAACCCATGAAAGAATACTGATTATTGGCTTTCTTCCTGGGCTCATGTTCAGCTACATTTTTTGCTTTTCCCAAGACCTCCTACCCAGAAGTGGAACCAGCAGTGGTAGGCTAGGCCCTCCCACATCAATTATTAACCAAGAAAATCATTAAAATTATGGATTTATTGTGGAGGTTTGAATAAACACGGCCCACATAGGCTCATGTATTTGAATATTTGGCTGACAGTTGGTGGACTGTTGGGAAGGCTTAGGAGGTGTGGCTTTGTTGGAGGTGGTGTGTCACTAGGGCTGGGCTTGAGGTTTCAAATGCCAATGCCAGTTTCTCCCTCCCTCCCCGTCCCTCTTTTCTTCCTTTGTTGTACCCTGGCCACCCCCACCTCCAACTTGCTGATAAAATGTAAACTTACAACTGCCACTCAGGCACCATGTCTGCTGCCATACTCCCCACCATGATAGACAAAAAATAACCCTGTAAAGCTGAAAATCAGAACACTGGACTGAGCTCCCAAGATCCAGTTGAAGAGTGGAAGGAGTGAGAGTAAGAGCAAAGAAGTCAAGACCATGAGGGGACCATCCACTGAGACAATGTGCCTGAGCACATCTATGCTCCTAAATGTAACCCCAATAAACTCATTGGTTCACTGAACTAGACTTTGGTGAGATCATTTCCCTAATCTGTCATGGGTGCCCTCTCTGCCCTGAATAGAACTTTGCTTGATTCTTTTCAGGAAAAAATCATGCAATAAGAAAAAAGTGAAGACATGACTGCAATATGCAACTCTACTATCTAGGGGAGCATCTCAAATGACATTAAGTGGATTCACATTCAATTGGTGAAATAAGGGACACACGGAGAAAGGACAAATTAATATAAAGTATGATTTGGATACAAAAGAGAGCCCTTTGGTGGGTGCTAATATTTTTAAACTGGTTTAAACAGGAAGTATCTTAATGGATAATGATTAATTCTCTAAAACATACTGTAGCCAGCAATGAAACCCTGGCCAGGATGGGGAACAGTAAGTGATGCTTAAGTGTTTTTCATGGTTTGAAGATATAAATGTGAATATCAAAGTTTCCTGGACCTCTTAGAGTAAGTAGAATCCTAAGAATAAAGGCCATCATTTTGTACTGCCACTGTTCTCTATAGAAACAGTGATGTCATGAAATTGAAGTTCTAGTACCAGCTGGCAAGTAAGGCTTTAGGAGAGTATGGAGGGTTGAGGAAAGCCGTACCATCTTGAGGCAGACTGGAAGAGTCATCACAGCATCCAAATTCTCCAGAAAAGAACCACCCAGCCGTCCCAAATGATTGCCTACTTCGGAACTGTAAAGGTAGAAGCTTCCTTTTTGGCTAGAATAGGAGGTGTCTTGTTAGTATCTAAAACAGCCTTGAGTTTTTACTCTTCATTTTATTTGGGATAACTAAGAGTGACTTTGGTCAAAATTCCTCTCTTTCAACACAAATCTACAGATCTCTTGCTATAGAACTCTGGTACTGTAGTGAGAAATTCAAAGAGAGGTACACTGAACTGAGAAAACTTTCATTTCCAAAGCCTGGGGGCAGTTCTGTATTTGTAAATTATTCTCAAAGTCTAGTAGGGAAAGGAATGGGATGCTTGATACTGAGAGGTTGTGAACTGTGTAAAATATTATGAAACACATGTGCCCAACAAAATATAGTGAAAATGTGGCCTACAGCAGGCAGGTTAGCATACTTTGGATATGAAATGGTTACTAAGCTTTCCGGGTGTGCCTTGCCTTTGCTCAGGTTACAACATACTGGGTATTGTGACCCAACAAAGCCCCCTGAGCATACCCCAGGGCCAGAGCCAGCCAGAGCCATCAGTCTGGTCCAACAGCTGACCGGGGTGGCAGGCAGCTGCAAGTGCCTAAGAACTTGGCACTGCCCACTTCCATCTAAAGGGGCACATCTCCCTTCTGGGTGGCACATATCCAGCCAAAGGTCCAAAAGAACTCCATCATCAAGGTAATGAGTTTGTACCTTTTATCTTTTACAAATTTTGTAAGATCCAAATCTTACAAGGGATCTCTTAGCCTCTGGCTTTTTTGAAGCTAGTACTTGTTCACTAGCTCTTCAAAAAAGAAACCCTCTCATCTGAGGGTACAGGAAGCCCTTTTCTAAGAGCTTTTCAAAGTTTTGTAGAGTTTCTTAATTGGAACATCCCCAAATCTCTAGGGAATCTTCTAAAAAAAGAGGTCAAGGGACACAGGGAGAAAGAGGGAGGAAGGAAAGATGGGGAAAGAAGAGGAGGAGGAAAGAGGATAGGAAAAGAGGGAGAGAGAAAGAAGAGGGAGGGAAGGAAGGGAGATGGAAGAGGGAGAGTTGTAGATGGGGAGAAGGAAGGAGGGAGGCAAGAGGGCAGAAAAGGGAGAGAAGGGGAAAGAGGTCTGAGAGGAAGGAAAATAGAGGAGGGAAGGGGAGGGAGGGAGTTAGAGGAAGTAGGTTAGATGGAGAAAGGAGTGGAAAGACACAGAGAATGGGGAAGGGAGGGAAGAGAAAATAGAGAGGGAACAGGAGGAAGGGGAGAGAGGGAGGTTGAAGAGAGGGGGAAACAAGGAGGATAAAGAGTCAAGGAAGGGAGGTGGGAGGGAAAGAGGATGGGGAAGGAAGGGTAAGGGGGAGGGAGGGGAGGGAAAAGGGATGAAGCGGAGGAGAGGAAGGAAGGATAGAGAATAAAGGGAGGGAAGAGAGGAGGAAGGGAAAGATGGAGAGGAGAGAGGAGGGATGGAGAGAGGGAGGAGAGCTGAAGAGAGGGAGGAGGGAGGGAGGATGGGGAATAAAGGGAGGGAGGAGGGAGTGGAGGAGGGAGAAGATAGCAAGGAGGGAGGAGGGCTGAAGAGAGGGAGGGAGGATGGAGAATAAAGGGAGGGAGGAGGGAGTAGAGGAGGGAGTGGAGGGAGGAGGGATAGAGAGGGAGGAGGGAGAATGGAAGGAAGGAGGAGGGAGGAAGTACAGAGAATGTTCAGAGGAAGAAAGGAGGGAGGGGAGAATGGGAAGAAGGAGGAAGGGAGAGAGATGGAGGATGAAGGAGAGAAATAAGGGGAGGGAGAATGGAGAAGAGAGGGGGAAAAGTAAAGACAGGGGCAGGAGAGAGGGAATTGGAGGGAAGAAAAGCAAGAGATGAAGGAGAGAGAGGGAGGAAGTGGAGAGGAGGAGAGGGACTAGGGATAACGATAAGTAATGGAAGGGGAGGAGTGGGGATAGGAGGGAGGGAGAGAATTTCAAAGGAGGGAAAGAGGGAGGAACAAGGGACAGGGAATGGAGTTAGGATGGAAAGATGAAGTGGGGGAGGGAGGAAGGGAGGGAAATGAAGGAGGGAGGGTGGATGGATGAGGGAAGGAGGCAGGAGGGAGATGGGGGAAGACAGAGAAGAGAAGGAGGAGGGAGAAGGGGGGGAGAAGAGGAGGAAGGCAGGAGCATGGAGGGAGACCAGAGCAAGAAGGGGTGAGGAAGGGAGAAGAGGAGAGCCAGGAGGAGGGAAAGAAAGAGGAGACAGAGGGAAAGAACAGAATGTGAGACTAGTTTGAAGAGCTAGAGGGAAGAGGAAAGATCTAATAATCTAGTAAACTGAAGAAGAAAATAAATTTTTTTATATGTGTAAAAATGAATTCCGCAGCCCTCTAATACTTAGGAGAAGAAATTTATCTCACTAAATTCTGGAGAAAATACAAGTCCCAGACACCAAAACTCTCATTCAGTTGGGTAGACATAGATTACAACATATAACCCCTAGTCTCTAAACTTAAATTTGCTTCCTCATCACCACTTTTCCTGCTGGTGTCTTATATTACCATGGATCACGATACTTAGTACCACATATTTTGACAAGTTATTGATCCTGTGCCTTAAAAATTTCAGCACCATTCCCCACTTTCACATCCTTTCTTCTCTGTGATTCTTAGCTTGAATCTCTATGAAGCAAATGGGAGCAGCCCCCCCACCCCCAGTTTTGTTTAAATTGACTTCATTTTATAAACCACATATAAGAATTTCACATTCTTTTGCTTCTTCCTAAAGATGTCTGACGATATTGACTGGTTACACAGCCGCAGGGGCGTGTGCAAGGTAGATCTTTACAGCCCAAAACGACAACAAGATCAGGAACGAAAAGTGGTAAGATACAAACTGACTTCAAGGAGTATATGGGTATATACTGGAGCCTAAGATAAACTTGTGGAAGCTGATATGTGGCTTCTCTAAGCATCTGAGCACAGTAAGGGCTTGCAGGGTCCAGAACAAGTATACATCACACACGGGTGATTCAGAGGAGGGGCAGAGTGAGGAGTGATGTAAGTCAACTGGAGAGAGGGAGGAGTGGGGAGGGAGGAGGGCCTAAGAGGGGAGGGGCCTAAGAGAGGGAGGGGCCTAAGAGGGAGGAGCCCAAGAGGGGAAAGACCAAAGGGTCAGAGTCTAAGTGGAGGAGCTGAAGAGGGAGGAGGTCCAAGGGGTGGAGCCTAAGTGGGAGGTCCTAAGAGGAAGGAGGGGCCTATAAGGGAGGTGGTTCAAGGGGGCTAAGCCTAAGTGGGAGGGGCCTAGAGGGTGGAATCTAAGGGGAGGGGGCTAGGGGTGGAGCCTAAGTGGGAGGGGCCCGAGAGGGAGGAGGCCAAATGGGAGTGGCCAAGGAGCGGAGCATACGTGGGAGGGCTTAAAGGATGGAGCATAAGTGGGAGGGGCCTGAGAGGAGGGAGGGGCCTAAGAGGGAGGCATCCAAATGGGAGGGGCCTGAGGGGCAAGGCCTAAGTGGGAGGGGCCTGAGTAGGGAGGAGCCCAAGAGGAGTGAGGGGGCCTATTGGGAAGGAGCCCAAGAGAGGAGGGGCCAAAGTGGCAGAACCTAAGTTGGGGTACCTAGGAGGAGGGAGGGGCCTGAGAGGAGTGAGAGGCCTCAAAGAGGAGGCCAAGAGGGGAGGGGCCTAAGGGGCAGAGCCTAAGTGGGAGGGGCCTAAGAGGGAAGAGTCCAAGAGGAGGGGGCTAAAGAGGTGGAGCCTAAGTGAGAGGGACCTAAGAGGGAGGAGCCCAAAAAAAGAGAGTGGCCGAAGGGGGAAGAGTCCAGAGGGGAGAAGTCAAAGGGGCAGAGTCTAAGTGGGGAGATCTAAGAGGAGGGAGGGGCCTGAGAGGAGGGAGGGTCCTGAGAGAGGGAGACCAACAGGAGAGGGGACCTGAGGGCAGAGCCTAAGTGGGAGGGGCCTAAGAGGGAGGAGCCCAAGAGGAGAGGGGGCTCAGGGGGTGGAGCCTAAGTGGAAGGGTTCCAAAGGGTGGAACCCCGAATGGGAGGGGCCTGAGAGGATGGAGGGGCTTAAGAGGGAGGCATCCAAATGGGCGGAGCCTGAGGGGGCAGGGCCTAAGTGGGAGGGTCCTAAAGGGTAGAACCTAAGTGGGAGCGGCCTGAGAGGAGAGAGGGGCCTAAGAGGGAGGAGTCAAAAGGGGAGGGGTCTAAATGGGAGGGGCCTAAGAGAGGGAGGAGCCCAAGAGAAGGGGGACCTAAGGGGTGGGCCCTAGGTGGGACGGGCCTAAGAGGGAGGAGCCCAAGAGTAGAGGGAGATCCAAAGGGTGAAACCTAAGTGGAAGGGTTCTAAAGGGTGGAACCCAAGTGGGAGGGGCCTGAGAGGAGGGAGGGGCCTAAGAGGGAGGAGTCAAAATGGGAGAAGCCTAAGTGGGAGGGTCCTAAAGGGTAGAACCAAAGTGGGAGGGGCCTGAGATGAGGGAGTGGCCCAAGAGGGAGGAGTCAAAAGGGGAGGGGCCTAAGTGGGAGGGTCCTAAAGGGTAGAACCTAAGTGGGAGGGGCCTGAGAGGAGAGAGGGGCCTAAGAGGGAGGAGTCAAAAGGGAAGGGGTCTAA